>NW_024070201.1:40831971-40947776 GCF_014754425.2 Oryx dammah | reverse complement strand
GGAGTTGTGAGTGAGTGTATTTATGTGCATTGATCAGAGAGTTCCTGTTTGCTGTGTGATGGGTTTACGTGTGTAATTTTGTTTTCTCTGTGTATGAATCCATGAGTGAGGAAGCCTCTGTGTGCATGTTGCATGTTGGAGTGTCTCTGTATATGTGTGTGTACATATACAATGTATATGCATATACCTGTGAGTCTGTGTGTGTGTTACATATGTTAGAATTTCTGTATGTGTGTGTGTACATATACAGTGGATATGCATGTATTTGGGAATCTCTGTTTATGTCTGAACTCACTCCAAATTTTAGTGAGGATGTGAGAACTGGCCTTTCTCATCACATGGATAAACAGTATAATTGAGCTTCTTTTCTCTCCTGTCTGTTGGCCATGCTATCTGCTTTCTTGCCCTGGGAGTGGCTCTTTGGGACCAGGGGGCAAACGATCATGATTTGTCATTACAGAGAGAAATTGAAGAAGTCATCTTCAGTTGAGCTTGGTGAGTTTTCTAAAGGGGAGGCTTTTATAGCACAGTCATGTCAATAAAGAAGGTGGAGCTGTGTGCATGTGTGCATGAATGTGTGTGTATGTGTGTGTATGTGTATGTGTGCATGTGCAGACCTGGGCTCAGGCTGGGGACCATGCTAATAATTTGTCAGAACATCTGTCTGAACTATTCCTGCAGCACCTTCAGATTTTAGACTAGACCCCTTCTTGCCCCTCTTGATTCTTCTCGCTCTCTCTCCTGCATTCAGTTCTGTATTTCCAATGACTCTCTATTTACAACAGTCTCCCCATCCCCATTGCCTTGCCCTTGCGCACTTCTGCCCTTGACCATGGCAACAGCCTCTTCAGCATCTCCTCCCTTCTTATCTTCAAACCTTCTTTTCTTACTTGAGAAAATTCATGTTTTCTATGTATAAACTGAACTCCCATTTTATTCCTCCGTTCCTCACTGGGTATAGAAATGAGTCCATTATTGCATTACTGCAGTGAGCTGAAACTTACAATTCATGTCCTTTAATTAGATAAGCTGCTAGTTGAGAAGGGGCATACCAACTTGATTTAAGTCTTGACACAGTGATTAGGGTCATAATTACGAGGAGAAGAGGCATCAAAATTCCTCATCTGGTCTCACCCCTGTTCACACTTCTGGCCGCACTGCCATGGAAAAGTCAGAGAGCATTCTGGACTAGAAGACAGCTCTTCAATGGCTGAGGCTGAACCATCCCCATGGGAGGACAGGTCTCTCCATGAGCAATGTTTTTCTGCTTGGGACTGGTCTTGGTTTTTTCACATGTAAGTCTGGAAAAGACAGGATTTCATCTTCCCAGAGCTGTAGAAAGTTTCAATCTGCTTTTGAAGCAACTTCTGAATCATTCTAAATCATTCAGAAAAGCAGTTGCCTCCCATCATTTTGCAAGGGCCTTGTTTCTCCCTTCCCTCTCTTCCTCCCTTTGTACCTGGCCCTTAATTATGAATTAGCCTCATGAGGTTGAGCTGTCTGATGTGATCTTCACTGTATGTCTTTCACTGAGAGCCTCTGTGCAGGATTAATATTCAGTATTTTGTTATCGTATCAATGTGCCAGATATTCACTGATACTACTGTTGACCTCAAATAAATAGACTGCTGGATATTTCTCCAGCAAAGATGAATTTGTTTGAGATCAGCAGAGAATTGTACTTTGGGGTCTTCAACCATGGAGAGCCACTTGCAAGTCCCCACACAGGAAGGGAAAGAGAATGCTTTTTTTTTTTTTTTTAATTTAGATTTTTGTTTGTTTTATTTATTTTGATTGTGCTGGGTCTTTGTTGCTGGTCAGGCTTTTCAGTAGTTGCGGCAAGTGGGGGCTACTCTTGGTTGCAGTACATGGGCTTCTCATTGCAATGGCTTCTTTTGTTGAGGAGCACGGGCTTCAGTAGTTGTGGAGTGTGGGGTGAGTAGTTGTGGCTCCTGGGCTCTAGAGCACAGGCTCAGTACTTATGGTGCACGGGTTTAAGTTGCTCTGCAGCATGTGGAATATCCCCGGACCAAGGATCGAACTCATGTCTCCTGCATCAGTAGGTGGATTCTTAACCACTGGACCACCAGGGAAGTCCAGGAGAAGGCTTTTATAGAGAAAAGGAAGTTGGGAGGGCTACAGTAAACAAAGAGTTCATGGCTTTTCATTGGCTGAGCTGTTGCTAGGAAAGAAAAGTCTTTCTTCCTGTTGGGCTCTGCCATCATGGCAGGGTATGAGAGTCCCCTTTCTGGTCTCAGACGTAGACCCTGTATTATAGGAGGATGGAGACATGGCAACCAACGATTAAAATACAGCAAGGTCAGGGCAACGTGAGAGGTGAACACAATGAGATAAGGGACCCTAGAGGAGTGGAATTGGACTCTCCTGCAGTCAGCAAATATTTCCGGGACAAGGAGATGTGTCTTAAAGGTTATAGTAATTTTCTAGGTGGAAAAATGGGGGAAAGGCATTCCAGGTAGAGAGGACAGCTTGAGCAAAGTTGTGAAGGAAGCATGAAGAACCAGGATCTGTTCAGGGAATTGTAAAATGTTTGGAGTGGCTGGAACATAGTGGGTGAGCAGGCAAGTGATGGAGTATAAGGCTGGAGGGTCTGGTCCTAGGGGCAGGGCCTCCATGTGTGGCTGCAAGCTGTTTGCTTTATGAAGTCACCTGCCAAGGCGGGAAGGGGATGAAATATAGCTCTGGCTCTACTTGGCAAACAGGTGTTTATAGCTACATCCGTCCAGATGTAGGCCTACTTCTAATTTATAAAAAGGCTCCCATGGACCAGCAGTGTCTCTTTGGAGGGCCTTGCAGATCTTGCTAAAGATGCACCTTTCTCTGGTGCAGTGGTTTTCAAATTCTGTGCACCAGAGTCACCCAGAGGACTTGCTAAAACAGATTGAAAGGCCCCACCCTTAGGGGCCTACTAAATCACCCCCAGATTTATATTCAAAGCCTGTGAATTTGCATTTCTTATATGTTTCAAGTGATGCCAATGCTGCTGGTCCAGGAACAACTCTCCAGGAATTCCTGGTTTGTGTAATAAGAAGCCATTGGAAAGGATTAGCTAGGAGAAGCAGAGCCAGGGCTCCAGGTAAGAAGGACCTATTTTCTGAGATTAGGGGTCTGATATCCCTTGAGAACCAGTTGGGATTTCCAGGTGGCTCTGAGGTAAAGACTCTGCCAGCCAATCAGGAGACACAGGTTACTTGGGTTCGATCCCTGGGTTGGGATGATCCCCTGGAGAAGGTAATGGCAACCCACTCCAGTATTCTTGCCTGGGAAATTCCATGGACAAAGGAGCCTGGCAGGCTACAGTCTATGGGGTCGCAAAGAGTCAGACATGACTTAGTAAGTAAAGAGCAACAGAGAAGCAGTCGGAGCAACTGAATATATGAAGGACAGTGGATGTACAGTATTCCCCATTTGGTCCTGCCAGGTGAAGTTTAATGGTTCTGTTCATTCAAGTAGGACTTCTATTCAAGGGGCTCTCTGTTTAAGAAGTTTTTACCCACAGTTGATTTAAGGAATGGCCATATCATTACAAGACACTTACCCCTAGAGCTTTTACATAGTGAGCTCCCACATGATTTAAATATTTGTTTACACTTTATTAATTACTCCCTAGAGAAGCTGGGTGCCAGAGGCCAGAGAAGCTGGGTACCTAAAGCCACCAACTAAAAGATGTCATACTTGGTGATATAGCTTCCTTGAAAACTCTTATTAGTTCAATAAATACTCGACTTTAAAATTATAGTGTGCGTGTGTGTGTGTTTGAAAAAGGTGGGGAAGGAAGGATGTGGAACCATAGATTGTCAAGATCTCACACACATTAGCAAATAAATGTTCACTGAATGAGGATGTGACAAGTGGATGGAGCCTGGTGATGGAGACTCCTGGGAGAGGCTGAGTGAGGGAAGCTGAGCTGCCAGGAAGCTGCCAGGTGGTGTCTGGTTCTGGGCTAGGGTCTGGAACTTGGTTTGGGAAGCCAGACCTTCCCCAAGCATCCTAATAGGATGTCCTCGCACACGGAGAGAGAATGGTGGCACACTTCCTCCCTCTGGGGACTCAGGCTCAGCCTGCCTGCACACTGGGGACTGGAGCTGAGAGGTGGTGGCGATACAAGGAATCCATCTTTATCCTCTGGTTGGAATATCATCTCCAGGATCAACTTGTTTTGGATAGGGGTAGGAAGAGGATACTGGGAAGAACATACAACCTGATTGTCTTCAGCCTGTTTCTGAGCTCAGCCCCAGCCTTTCCTGAGAGCTAGGTCAACACACGCACAGCGAGATCTCTATTAACCACTGATTTAGGTTGTCCATCAGGGAGCCTCATGCTGGCTGAAGGGCTGCCAGTCTCAACTGTTTTCAAACCGAGCCTGTCAGCAGTGTTACTGGGAGAAGGAAAGCCTTTTTGAAGGCTGCTGGATTCTGCCTCTAGATGTCAAGGAGAAAAGGAGAGGAGAGGATGGGGAGGAGAGTCCTTTCAGAGACTGCAATCAAGATCAGGTTGTTCTTAATTAAGACAGCTCCAGGCAGCATATTTCCATAATTCCCCATTAAAGGGTTCTGATGTATGAGTCACTGCGGGAGTGTGGTTCCGAATCAGTGCTGTTCTGTGTCTGCATCTCAGTTCAAAAAGCCAATCCATCTCAATCACCCAGGCTTTCTGAGCCCCTGTGATGTCAACTGGCCCTGTGCCAGACACCCTGCCCGGCCTAGAGAGGGACACAGCCATGCATATGGCTTTAGTTCCTGCTTTCACAGGGTAATAAAACCCCAGCTAGACCCTGACCTTGGAGAAGGACAGAGATTCAGAAGCACTTGAGTGTGAGGCTACCTCAGGTGGGCTCGGTCCTTCCTGTGATGACTGGGGAGTAGCATGGGACAAAAGGAAGCCTACTGGATTTGGAGACAGGAGGTCTGAGTTTCTTTCATTTAGCAAAATGTTGTCTCATAGCAACCTTACAAAATAGGGAGTGATCTGCAAGATAGAGAGGAGGGTGGCTTCCCCCAAGCCTGCCTATCTTGGCCATGTTCTTGGGAGGATGCCAGGGTGCTGTGCAAAGATGTAGGTCAGACCGCGGAGAAGCCTTGCCTGTAATGGCCCATGTGGAGATGCTGAATGTCATTGTGCCACCATGGCAGAGCAGCTCCTTTACAAAATGCTTCTGAGAACTTTTAAAATAAATACTAAGAAAATTGTATCATACTAAAAGTGACTCAGCAGAAACCAGAAAACTTGACTAGACCTATAACTATGAAGTGAACTAGAAAAATAATAATCTAATTCAAAAGCTACCAGGTATAGAGGTTTTTACAGAAGGGTTCCAGTCTTCAAAAATTGGATAATCCCATTTAAACTAATCTAGATAATGCAAAAAGAGAGAAAACTACCATTTGTGAGCTATTTAACTGAAAAATCGACAAGGATAAAAAAGAAACATATACGGAGTAATCGCTATTAACATAGATGCAAAAATTCTAGTTAAACCAGTTGTATTAAGAAAAAATAACACAGGTAGGGTTTATCTCTGGAATTTGAATGTTCAATATGAGAGAATATGTTCATGTAACATTAACAAATTAAAATTCATATGATTTTCTTAATGCAGAAAAATAGTTCTATAAATTTATACAAATTTATTATTATATATAATAGTACTTGTCATTTATAATATATACTACTAATATGTGGTTGTCATTTATTATTAATGCTATTAGACAGTTAGAAGAAAATTGCCATGATCTGATATAGAGTATCAAAAACCCAAAATACACATGGGAAAGTAGGTCTAAGATCATTTTGGAGAAGAAGCAGGTTTGGATAGGAGGTTATAGGATATTTCTCTACCAGATAATTCAGATTTTTTTATTAAAAATTGTGTTATTCGGAGAGGGATAGAAAAATAGACCAATAGGAGAGCCCAGGAACAGCCCCAGACATGGAGTATTGAAGCATGGCAGATGTGACATTATAAACTGGTGAAGATAGGAGAAACTATCAATAAACAGATTAGTTATTTATATGGAAAAATAAATCTATATTCTCACTTCTTACCGGATGCAACAAAATATATTCCAGATAGGCTAAAGATATAAATGGAAAAGCAAAACTGAAAAACTTTTGGAAGAAAATATAAAAGAATGTCTTTAAGGCTTTCTGGTTAAGAAGGACTATCTTAAACAAATGATAGAAAGCAAAACCAGAAAAAGACCGATGGTGTTGACCAATCTAAAATTGAAAGCCATACCCTGAATCAAAAGCTGTAGCCTGCCAGGCTCCTCTGTCCATGGATTTCCCAGGCAAGAACACTGGAGTGGGTAGCCATGCCCTCCTCCAGGGGATCCTCCCAACCCAGGGACTGAACCCGCATCTCTTGTGTCTCCTGCATCGGCAGGCAGGTTCTTTACCGCTAGTGCCACCTGGGAAGCCCATGTTATATCCTTACCACACACTAATTAATGATAACAATAATGGAGGTGGGAGGAAACTTTTGGAAATGACAGATAAACTTATTCATAGATTGTGGTGATGGTTTCATGCATATATATTTATTTCCAAACTCATCAAGTTGTATCCATTAAATATTTACAGTTTTTGTATGTTAATGACAATAATTCAGAAGAAAAACCAATAACATGTATTTTGCTTTGCAATCTGAGAGTAGAAAGGGTTCTGCAGTCCTTTCCCAGCCTCTCCTGGTGGCTGTAGGGGCTCAGGTCACACAGAAGCTTCCTTTCAGTCTGAGGCAGGGGCTGGGAACACTCATGCAGTTGGAACTGAAACAAGAGGGGCTTTTCAGGCGTCTCTCTTTCCCTGTGCTCTGCACATGGTGGCCTCAGGCTAGCTGAGCTTCTTACTGGTGGAAAGCTCCAAAGCATCCAGAGACACTGGCAAAGCTGCACAAGCTTTTCTCGTGTGGTCTCTGAAGTCCTGGAGGGTCACTCCTGCCACATTCAGCTCAGTTCCCTGTGGCAGTCACAAAGGGTATGAAAATGAACGTAGTTAATATACATAAAGCTCTTCAAGTCGGGGGCCTGGCGTAGGATCTATCTTAGCTGGGTTTTTGAAAAAAGTATAAAGGGATTCCTGAATTTTCTAGCTGGGGATTTTAATGCTTACCAATAGACACATGATCCTCTAACTGGTCCACTGATGGGAATCTCCCTGTCTTCACAGACTCCATCTGCTCTTTCCATGCATGTGTTTCTCTTCACTGCCTTTCCTTCTTCACTTGCATACAGATATGCCAATAATCAGTGTCTCGTAGCTACGTATTATCAACAATTTGGACCTTCAGCCTTCCTTTGAACTCTTTCTTTCAGTCATTTGGTGATCACTGCTGAAGTGCCTGGGCTTCTCAGGTGGCGCTGGTGGTAGAGAATCCATCTGCTAATGCAGGAGATGTAAGAGACACTGGTTTGGACCCTGGGTCAGGAGGATCCCCTGAAGGAGGAAATAGCTATGCACTCCAGTAATCTTGCCCGGAGAATTCCATGGACAGAGGAGCCTGGTAGGCTACAGTCCACAGGGTCGCTAAGAGTCTGACATGACTAAAGCAACTTGGGATGAATGCATGCTGAAGTGCCTACTATGAGCAGGTCACTGTTAGAGGAGCTGAAGACAGAGAGTGAAGAAGAAAAAGAAACAGAAGGATAAGGAGGAGAAGGAGAAGAAGACAGAACCTTGGTTTTCTGTTAGCATCCAAGCAAGTGGGGCCAGCTTGTTAGCTTGCAGGCAGTTCACAGTTCAGTTTGACACCGTTCAGTGGGATGCATGTTGTTCTATAGGGAGCCACAGATTGAATGTGTGCGTGTGTACCTGTGTGTGTGTGTGTGTGTGTGTATGGTGAGCAGTGGGACCCAGAAGGACAGTGCATATGACATGAGGATGCACGGGTACGTTTAGCAATGAGGCCGGTAGAGAAGGTACCATAGGAGAAATGACATTTGAGCCGGGTCTCTGAACAGTAAATAGAAGCTTTTCAGATAGATTTTGTATGGAAGGGTATTTTCAGCAGAGGAATAGAATGTGCAAAAGGCCAGAGGAATGTTTGGATTAGAGCAGATAAAGAGGCAGCTCCAGGAGTCCTGCCCAGAATTCCCATGTTACCCCTACCCAGGTGGCCTTGGCAACCTCATAGGGTGCCATGGAGTTTGGAAGTCAGATGAAGCTGAGTTTGAGTCAGCCCTTACACTGGGGTCCTCTGTGACACGAGATAAAGCCATTTAATTTATCTGAGCTGTAATTTTCTCCTTCGTAAAATGGGATAATAATATCTTCCTCACAGAGGTAGATAGAGATGAAATGAAGTGATATATGAAAAAGCATTTGGCATTGTACCTGGCCAATGTGGGTATGCATTGTGGGTACGTGAAACTAGTAATTACTACTCCCCTATAGAACCGCTCTGAGGTGTGTGAGTGCACACATATGAATGCTGGAGGATAATGGGTGCCTCACAGGGAGGTATATGTATCTTTCCCTTTCCCCCTTATTGTCTAACACCGTCCTCTTGACACTGAAGTCACAGGGGGTAATGGGAGACAAATTAATGTGGAGTAAAGACATACCAGTGTCCCAACTATAACTCTGCCACTTATCATTCTGGCAAATTACATCCCTTCTCTAAACCTTCATTTTATTATCTGTAAAATGGGAAGTATTAAGACCTAACTCATAGGGTTGTTATGAGGGTTAAAAGGGTATAATACATCTAAAGTGCTTGGCATAGTTTTCAGGAGCTCAGAAACTATTATCGTGATGTGAAATTGCTTTGTACAGCATAAAGCACTGTAGAATGTAAGAGGTTATTATTTTATTAAGGCAAAATTCATGGATCCAAAGGTTAATAGCTATTTCAAGCCAAGGTTTGGTTTTTCTGCTGACTCTGTTGTTGGGAATGGAGTCATGGAAGGACTCAGCCTTCATTTCCTGTGCTATCTGGGGAATAACCGACATTGTTCCTCACACCCTGCAGCCATCAGGCAAGCCACAAAGTAGCCCAACCAATGTCAAAACAAAATGGAAGGTTGTGTCTTGACATCCCAGGGGAAAGAACATGTTTGTAATTGTGCGAAGTGTGATGCAACAAGAAACATGAACAGTATGGTAAATAAGTTAAATTGACTATGAAACCTACATCATGATTCTAAGACAGCTTAAAGTTTGAGATTTGAAAATTTTCTTTAAAAAGCCTAAATTAAGAAAATTGTGAGCGCCATCTTGTGGTGAGATCTCTATTAAAACATCATATTGGAAAACACATCCTCTACATAGAATCTTTAAAAAGGCAGATAGCATACATCCATCCACTTTTCCACACATCCATCCATTCATCCACCTCATAATCCATTCAATAAGGTTTTCATTTGTTTGCCGCTGCTGCTAAATCGCTTCATGCTGTCTATGCTTTGGTCTGGGGATGCCAAAACCCTACTTGGAAGGAGCTTACAGAGGGTGATGGTAGGGATGGACAAACCAATAGTTCTGGGGAACGCTGATGGGAGGCACTGAATTCAGTTCTTGTTGTTATTGAGGTTCAGGCGACAAGCAGGGCAGGCTTCCTGATGGCAGTGGCACCCATGGTGACATCTGAAGGATGAGGTTCTAGGCGAGGAGAGCTCTAGCAGCCCTAAATGGGGCTACGTTTTCTGTGCTATCGTGTGTCCTCCAGTCCCCACCCTAGTAGTGATGACAGATTGGAGCATGTCCAGCAGACAGTGGTCAGTGTGGTAAGAAGACACTTACGGAAGGAAGCAGGGGAAGAGCTGTGAAATGAAGTGCCTGCTAAGTGGACAGATTCTATTACATAAGATGGATGCCACCTATTAATATTAGAAGGTATTAATAGCTGCCATTATGTTGAGTTCTTCATTTAATAGAATTCATTATCCTCACATCAGCAGAGCTGTGTTACTGTGGGCCATTGGCCAAGATGTGGGAATGGCCTCATTACATGTGGCTGGACACATCATAATGTTCTGCATCAAGAATCTACCTCTATTACCTGTTACAGGTTGTTAACTGATAAACAGAACACATCTGATCCTCAACTCTACAATTGATAAATTGTATTACAGAAAAAAAATGCTCAGCATGAAACTGGATAAATTGGCCAGGCTTGGCCCACTTTTGAAGAATAGACGGCCCGTTAACCATCACCCTCCACTCCTTTGCGGACTACTAGAATTAATGCTGAGCAGATCTATTTGCCTAGGCAAAGCAAACAGTAGATTCAGCAGACATGAGCAGGGCCGGCTGTAGTCAGAGTGAGTGTTCTTCAGCTCAGCACAGTTCCCACCACTCTCAAGCGTCTCTTGACTCTAAACTGTGTATCCATTGCCTTTGGAATCACCTTGACACTATTGTTCTTCTTATGATAGAGAAGTATTTCCCTATACCTATGTCTTCAGTAACATTAACGAAATATGGGCCCCAAAGATTTTGAGTATCTTATGCAACACGGTGGGAAAGCATATTTCTTCGTGGGATTAAAAAACATTCATATGTGTTTTACATATAAACCAAGTGGATCTGTGTCTTAGAGCTTGGCCATCTCTTCATTCACAGTATTTTCTTGGATTTTGTAAGTATTTGTTTCAAGATAAGCAGGAGCAACCCTGAGCTGTGTCTCAGAGCAGACAACATTGGCCTTGACTGTCACCCCTCCCTGGTGGCCCCTCCTTCCCGGGTCCCTGCACTGTCCAAGAGCAGGCTGCCCATGTTGAAAGGGCCGTGTATGGGACTTAAGGGCAAAGCTTCTACATTTCAACAATTTCTTGTTGTGGATCCCTGCTTCCCTTCTTTAGTTCAACTCAGATCAGAAGCAAGATGATGTTTCATTGGGATGGCCTTGGTTTTTCCGCTGTCCACAGTCAATTCTGCCTAAAATAATTTGCTTTCTTTGAAGTCAGCCATTGACTTGTCAGTTCACGAGTCCAGCTCCTGCCTCCTAGCCATCACCCCTCCACAGCTGGGGGAAATGAAGCCTCAGCTTTGGGCTCTGTCCTCCCAGCCTCCTTCCTTCAGGCTCTGGGGCTAATCCTGTTTTCAGTGGGAAGGAAAGATACTGTGGAGGAAAGATCCTGGTGGGAGGAAAGATATTGTGGGTTTGAGCATGAAGGCTGTCCTGCCACCTCTCTGGATCCCCTTCTTACCCCATCTGCTGTGAGGCTTCTGCTTTGTCCTTCTCACCGAATGCTAACCCTCGAGGACCCGCCTTGAGGACCTTCGAGAACTTTCTGTTCCTATTTAGAACAAAGTGCTCAGATGAACAGTTTCTTCATGCAAGCTGCTGGCACATTCAGCATTCTTCAGGGGGATGGGCACAAGGCGGGGCAGTCTGATCAATCAAAAATATTTCCCACACCCACTGGCCGATAGAGGGAAAACTGTACTGTGTTAGTGAAATTGATGATGTAATGTTCAGAAAATAATAGTGCTCCAAGCTTAAATGGGGCTTCCTAGGTGGTGCTACTGGTAAAAGAAGCACCCACTCCAGTACTCTTGCCTGGAGAATCCCATGGACAGAAGAGCCTGGTGGGCCACGGTCCATGGAGTCGCAAAGAGTCAGGCACGACTGAAGTGACTTAGCATGCATGCAAGCTTACATGATGCATAGACCCTTTTTAATGAAAAAAGGCTAACCAGTTATTTTCTTACCGTAATTAACTTTATGTGCAGACATTAACCTACGGGTAATCACCTTAAAGACCAAAACAAATATGTAAATTTAAGTATAAATGACACTGCAAACACTACTGTTCAGATAACCTTTTCCAGATTTATAAAGTGTCAACAAATGAACAAAGCTAACAACATTCCTTTACTCTAAATAGCCTCCCTTATACTGAGTTGACCAAAACGTTCATTCAGGTTCAAACTTTTCGGCCAACCCAATAAGGATCGTGATACCTTTGTTTCTACGTATGTAGCAAGGGTGTTTGTTCTTCGGCTAACAGTGATCGCATTGTTTGTGTGGAGGTGTGTCTTGCTCACTTTCCATTAGCCTGAGACATGTAAAGCAGTCCTGGTTGTCCCCTCTGCTGTCACAAACACAAACCTACATGCAGATATGGAAATTCTGTGGTTGAGCTTGTCAGCCAGTCGATCCACAGGATTCTTAGATTGATCATTTTAAGATTTTCATCAAAATGAAAACACAAATTTTTTTTTTAAAGTTAAAACCTCATGAACCCAGAGAAAACATCCCTAGGCTGTAGTCTGAGAAACACGTATATGAAAAGCCTGATGGGATGACTGTCTCACTGTTACGGGAAATGGAGGGGAACACCAGGAACTTAAACTGTCAGACGATGCCCAGATTAGTTTCTATCTGCTTTAATCTCTATCTCCTCAAAGCTGGTCTGCTCTCAGATTTACTGGGGAAATGGAAGCAGCTCATCTATTCACATGCGTTCTGATGCTCAGCCCTCATTCTGCATCTGACTGTGTGTTGCCAGACCTCCCCCGGTGAGGGCTTGTCATCCTGCCTACTGCTGGGCATAGGATTGGGTGGTTTATGTAGTGGAATCTGACCACTTGTTGTTCAGAAACACAAATTGGAAACCCTAGCTGAATAAATTTTCAGCCATTTCTATGTTTGATTGTATATGTTTATCATCAGGAGAATTTTAGCTAATTGCCATTGGGAGGGCCCAAGAAAACTGCCTTCTGGAATAGCTTCTGGTTATAAAGGATGTTTCAGAGTAAGGAAGGAAATCTGACCAAGGAAATGTTCAAGCAGCTACCAGGGACCCACGAGCTTGGTTGCCTTTTACAAGCTGGGCAGATGAAAAGAATTTGAACTGCTCTGTGACTGGCAGTAGTAACCCCCAAACCCAGCAAAACATTTTGAGTAGTTATTGAAACGTGGTTTTTCAGCCTCCAAATGCTGACTTGCCTGGGCTGAGGCAGTATAACACCTGATCCATGGAGCCTTCCCCAGGGTCCGATTAACAGGCTTCATTCACCTGCAGCTCACCTTCTATGGCCCATTCGTGGTCAGTATCACCTCACTCCAGTACTCTTGCCTGGAAAATCCCATGGACGGAGGAGCCTGGTGGGCTGCAGTCCATGGGGTTGCACAGAGTCGGACACGACTGAAGTGACTTAGCAGCAGCAGCAGCAGTGGTCAGTATAATCACGGCCAAGATGGGTTTTCTCTTACCTCCCAGAGCTGATTGCCCACAGCTCTGCCTGCCCCACGAATCCAAGTACCAAACCTCAAAGAGTACTTCAAACTCCTCCTTAAGTGCTGCTGCCAACTTCAACTCCCAATGCTTTTATTAACATGACCTTTCTACCCTTATTTCCCCTAAAACTCAATAGTCTCAGTTTAGTGGTACTGGTTATATTTCTGCAAAATAATCTTCAGTTCAGTTCAGTCACTCAGCTGTGTCCGACTCTTTGCGACCCCATGAATCGCAGCACACCAGGCCTCCTTGTCCATCAATAACTCCTGGAGTTCACTCAGATTCACATTCATCGAGTCAGTGATGCCATCCAGCCATCTCATCCTCTGTCGTCCCCTTCTCCTCCTGCCCCCAATTCCTCCCAGCATCAAAGTCTTTTCCAGTGAGTCAACTCTTCGCATGAGGTGGACAAAGTACCGGAGTTTCAGCTTTAGCATCATTTCTTCCAAAGAAATCCCAGGGTTGATCTCCTTCAGAATGGACTGGTTGGATCTCCTTGCAGTCCAAGGGACTCTCAAGAGTCTTCTCCAACACCACACTTCAAAAGCATCAATTCTTTGGCGCTCAGCCTTCTTCACAGTCCAACTCTCACATCCATACATGACCACAGGAAAAACCATAGCCTTGACTAGACGGAACTTAGTCGGCAAAGTAATGTCTCTGCTTTTGAATATGCTATCTAGGTTGGTCATAACTTTTCTTCCAAGGAGTAAGCATCTTTTAATTTCATGGCTGTAGTCACCATCTGCAGTGATTTTGGAGCCCCCCAAAATAAAGTCTGACACTGTTTCCACTGTTTCCTGATCAATTTCCCATGAAATGATGGGACTGGATGCCATGATCTTCGTTTTCTGAATGCTGAGCTTTAAGCCAACCTTTTCACTCTTCTCTTTCACTTTCATCAAGAGGCTTTTTAGTTCCTCTTCACTTTCTGCCATAAGGGTGGTGTCATCTGCATATCTGAGGTTGTTGATATTTCTCCTGGCAATCTTGATTCCAGCTTGTGCTTCCTCCAGTCCAGCGTTTCTCATGATGTGCTCTGCATATAAGTTAAACAAGCAGCTTACATGTATTTTAAAATGAATTGGGGTGTGAATGATTGAATGATCTTGTATACACTTACAAGAGAGTATGCATGGGAGTTAGTTCTGGATTCACACAGCCTGAATTTTAACCTTTTCTTAATACTCAGGAGCTGTATAACCTTAGTCAAATTCCTCGATTTTCCTAGTCTTGGTTTTCTTATCTGTAAAATAGGGATCATGGTGGTGGTGGTTTAGTTGCTAAGTCATGTCCGACTCTTGCGACACCATGGACTGTAACCTGCAGGCTTCTCTGTCCATGGGATTCTCCAGACAAGAATACTGGAGTGGGTTGCCATTTCCTTCTTCAGGGGATCCTCCCGACCTAGGAATTAAACCTGTGTCTCCTTCATGGCAGATGGATTCTTTACTGACTGAGCTACAAGGGAAGCCTCAAAATAGAAATCATAAGAGTACCTATTTCATACTGTTGTTGAGAGAACTAAATGAGGTAACACAGTGTCAGCACATAGTAGGCACTAAGCTGTAATTTATTATTATTGTTATTCCTTTTTTGGCTGCCCCACATGGCTTGTGGAATCTTAGTTCCTCAACTGGGGATTGAACCTGTACCCTCTGTATTGGAAGCATGGAGTTTTAACCAATGGACCACCAGGGAAGTCCCTGTTACTCTTGTTGTTAATTGAGCCATTAATATTGGGCTGGGCATCAGGGATTTCAAATTCTCCACCCTCAAGTAACTCATAAGAGATCTGAGGTCTTCTCAGGAGCCACTCAGATTAGGGTTAATGGTCAGACTAATTTGATGAGCAACCCACTGATTTTGGGGCCAGAGCAAACATAATTCTCCCCCATCACCCAACCCTGATTCAGTTCAGTTCAGTCGCTCAGTCGTGTCCGACTCTTTGCGACCCCATGTATCGCAGCACGCCAGGCCTCCCTGTCCATCACCATCTCCCGGAGTTCACTCAGACTCACATTCATCGAGTCCGTGATGCCATCCAGCCATCTCATCCTCGGTCGTCCCCTTCCCCTCCTGCCCCCAATCCCTCAGAGTCTTTTCCAATAAGTCAACTCTTTGCATGAGGTGTCCAAAGTACTGGAGCTTCAGCTTTAGCATCATTCCTTCCAAAGAAATCCCAGGGCTGATCTCCTTCAGAATGGACTGGTTGGATCTCCTTGCAGTCCAAGGGACTCTCAAGAGTCTTCTCCAACACCACAGTTCAACCCTGATTAGGGTGGGATTAGTATAGAGCCTATGTTCTAGAATTAGACTGCATGTTGAGGCCTCTAGTGTCCAGGTGGGGGGATGGGGGG
Organism: Oryx dammah; assembly: GCF_014754425.2. Taxonomy (NCBI): domain Eukaryota; kingdom Metazoa; phylum Chordata; class Mammalia; order Artiodactyla; family Bovidae; genus Oryx; species Oryx dammah. Next base: position 40,932,211 of record NW_024070201.1, on the reverse strand, counting down.
CAGCAAGTTCCGTTTCTACAGTCTCATAGCTCTGGCTCCCCTTAATTTGGAAAGCCTAAGAACAGTAGCAGATGAGCAGCAGCCTCCCCCCGCCTACCACCACTGAAAGATGACACTGAAGGCACGGCCAAAGAGCCGCGTCCCATCCATGGCGCCGCACAATAAAGTTAGAAGGAACCTCGGGCCATCTTTCCTTCCTAATGGTTGGAACCATATGTCTGAAGCAGAATTTATAAAGAGATTGCTTTATTCGTTGTCTCCTCATTTCTGAGTCAGTAAACAAATAACTTGTTTTCTGGAGCTTCAGGGAAGCCCAGATTGACATTTTAGCCAGAAAGTAATGTGCCTTCTTTCTGAGATGGCTGTCCATATGCATTCCAATCCAGATAAAAAATATGTTGGAGTTTGTTCAAAATCTATCAATTGGGCTATTTTCTCAATGACAAACAGATGGCTTCTTTGAGTTATACAGAGACAGGGCATTTTTTTTTGTTGTTGTTTGTTCATCTCAGTTTTTATGGTTTAAAAGAATTAGTGTTTAATCCCAATTCCAAAATTGTTAATTAGTTTGTATTTGCTTCACTAAATCTGTTAAATAGATTTTTATCACTTCAGCTATATCTCCCTGGCAGCATCTGGTGTCAAGTTTGCAGAAATAATGTCGGTTTTACAGCCAAAAATCAGAGGTTAAACCTCAGGACCACAGATGTGACAGCATTAAAGGGAAATTCATCACCCCCAAGACTTTCATTCCCATATATTTTAGAATCAGTCCAAACATGAACCAATGTTCTTTTCCTCCTTTCATTCTCAAGGAGCATAGTGGCTCAGCTCCTTTTTGATTTACATATGTGATTGTTATTGATGAGAGCTCCTGGGGAGACCTCAGTCCATCCCAGCCATAGCCTTGGAAAATTAGCAGAGGATTTTCTTGCTCAACCCCTTTGCTGTTGCTTTCAGGGGCTTCCATCCTAGGCTAGTGCTGTACAAGATAAAGGCAGTTTATTCAGTTGATAAAGGGTTGAGGTAAGAAGAGCTGAGCAGACAAAAGCTCCGTAACCTCACCTACAGGTAGGGGGCGTAAGATAAAAGCAAGGTAGACTTGCAAACAGAAATTTTGAACTTGAATCCATGTACTCAGAGAAACATCCAGATGTCTGGATCTAACATCCAACATTTCATTCAAAATAACTCTGATTGAATTTCCTTTAAGAAAGTATTCCACTGGTTGAAAAATATTATTTGATACTCTCAGTTTTGATATAATTTTAAATGTTCAGAAAATTGCAATAATACCAAGGACCCAGTTGCATAATCACTGTTCTCTTTTTCTAAATACAAACATAGTTGAACCATTTGAGGGTAGTTCAGTTCGGTTCAGTTGCTCAGTCGTGTCCGACTCTTTGCGACCCCATGAATTGCAGCACGCCAGGCCTCCCTGTCCATCACCAACTCCCAGAGTTCACTCAAACTCACGTCCATTGAGTAGGTGATGCCAAACAACCATCTCATCCTCTGTCATCCCCTTCTCCTCCTGCCTTCAATCTTTCCCAGCATCAGGGTCTTTTCCAATGAGTCAGTTCTTCACATGAGGTGGCCAAAGTATTGGAGTTTCAGCTTTAGCATTATTCCTTCCAAAGAACACCCAGGACTGATCTCCTTTAGAATGGACTGGTTGGATCTCCTTGAAGTCCAAGGGACTCTCAAGAGTAAGTTGGCATTAATTATGGGTTTCCCTGGTGGCTCAGTGGTAAAGAATCTCCTGGCAACGCAGGAGACCTGGGTTCAATCCCTGGGTTAGGAAGATTCCCAGGAGGAGGGCATGGCAACCCACTCCAGTACTCTCGCCTGGAGAATCCCCATGGACAGAGGAACCTGGTGGGCTACAGTCCATAGCGTCACAGAGTTGGACATGACTGAAGCCACTAAGCAGCAGCAGCAGGCATTAATTATATCCCTTTACCCCTAAGTATGTTGGTGTATATTTTTTAAGAATGAGGACATTTTGTAATTTGTAATTTATACTATAGTACAATTATCAAAATTGGGAAATGTAACATGGACAAAATGATGTCACCCAAATCACAGTCCAAATTCAAATTTTGTCAATTGTCTTTATAGCTATTTTTTTTTCCTGGTCTGGGATCTGATCCAGGTTCACACATTGCATTTAGTTGCCATGTCTCTCCAGTCTTCCTTAATTTGGAATATTTCCTCAGCTTTTGTCTTTTTTGGCCCTGACATTTTTGAAGAGTACAGGTCAGTTATTTTGTAAATTACCCTCAATTTGGGTTTGGATAGTGTTTCCTCATGATGATACTCAGATCATGCATTTTTAGCTTGAATATCACAGAAATGATACTGTGTTGTTTTCCGAACATTGCATTGGAAGGGACATGGTGTTGCTTCTTCCCATTACTGGTGATGGTAGCCTTTATCTCTTGATTAAGGTGGTGTCTTCCAGGCTTCCCCACGGTAAGTTCTCATTTTCCTTTGTAATTAAGCAGTTGTGATGCTGAAGCTGAAGCTGCAATACTTTGGCCACCTGATGCAAAGAGCTGACTCTTTGGAAAAGACCCTGATGCTGGAAAAGATTGAGGGCAAGAGGAGAAGGGGACAACAGAGTATGAGATGGTTGGATGGCATCACTGACTCAACGGACATGAGTGCACCAAATGGACATGAGTCTGACCACACTCCAAAAGTTAGTGAAGGACAGGGAAGCCTGGCATGCTGCAGTCCATGGGGTCAAAAAGAGCTGGACATGACTTAGTGACTAAACAACAACAGCAATTTGTGGAAAGATACTTAAAAACTATATAAATAGTTTTATCATATAATAGTCTCTTTATCGTATCACCGTTGATAATCTTAGCATCCATTGCTAATTCCTACTTGAATCTATTATTACTATGATGGTTGTAAAATGGTGATTTGTCTAACTCACATTGACCCAGATTTAGCTAGCTAGAGGGAGCCCCTGCAAGTTGGTTCCTATATTTTTTGATATATTTCTATAATTTTCCAAGCATTTCTTTACTTTGTGTGACAAGATGCTCTAAGTTCTTCTCTCAACCTTGGAATCAACTATTTCTCCAAGGAACCCTGGTTCCTTATACTATTATAAGATATAATTTTTATAAGATGTGAGCAGTAGATGAGTTCATTGTTACTGGCACATTATTGCTTCTAGCACCTTTCAGCTTAAAGATCTAGGAAACATACACACACATATAGCTCTCTCCCTCTCTATGTCACACCACTAATTCCAGTCCTACACACAGGATTCACGCTAAGCTTCTCCCATTCCATGTTTGTAATAGCTGTCTCTTACGGTGAGAAGCCTGGCACCCATCATTTCAATCTATTCGTGCATTTGCTCAATCATAGTTTTCACAGAAAAATGGTTTCAGAATTGCTGACCCATACCACTGCAAGAACCAAGCCTATAGTAGAATGATTTATTTACAGGTTTTTTTCCCCCCTTCATATTGAAGGTACACAGTCAAAGCACTGTGCTTAAAACTTACTTGGAGGGGTGAAATGGGGTGGGGGAGGGCGGCTCAAGAGGGAGGGGATATCCATATACTTATGACTGATTTATGTCGTTGCGCAGCAGAAATCAACATAACATTGTTAAGCAATTATCCTCCAATTCAAAATAAAAACAAACTTACTTGAATGTGTGATTATCTTGTTTTTTTCTCCTTCACTATGGTTATGTGACTTTTAAATTATGGTTAGGTTCATTTTTTTTTTGTTTTTTTCTGTTTGTATTCCACTTTAGAGTTTTCAGACTGACATCCATATTGATTTGACTTATTTTTTTTTAATGTTTAAAACACCAACATGATTCCAAACTCCAAACTATGTAAAAAATTACTCTCACTGAAGTATTACTCCCTTATCCACTTGGTTTCCATCCACTCCTGTAGGTAACAACTCTCATTAGTTTCTGGTTTGTCTTTTCTCAATTTCCTTTTGCAATTAAGTAAGCAATCACAAGAAAATTTCTTATTTCCTCTTCTCACACAAAATTAAGAATACTATATATAGCCTTTTGCTGTGTGCTTTTTAACTTACAAAATGTGTTCTGGAACTCACTCCACATCCCTTCATAGAGAGCAGGTCTATTGTCTTTTACCACTGCACACAGTACTCCATTGTATGGATGCAATTTAGTTTATTCAACTCATCTCCCATGTATGAACACTTAAGTGGTTTCCAACATTTAGCCATTACAAATAATGCTGCAGTGAATAAACCAGTGCATATATCAGTTTGTATTGTTGCAGGTGTATTTTTAAAGTAAATTCCTAGAAGTGGATTTCTGGAACAAAAGGTAAATGCATATATAGTTTTGTTAAATGCTGCCAAATTCCCCTCCATAATGCTGCACAATTTTGCACTCCTATCAGCAGTAGATGAAAGGGCTTATTTCTCCTCAGTCTTGCCAATACAATGTAGTGCCAAGTTTTAAGTTTCTGCCATTTTGATAGAAGATAAATGGTATTTCAGTGTAGTTTTAAATTGCATTTCTCTTTTTATGAGTCGAATGACTTCTTATAAACTTCAGAACCATTTACTATTTTGGGGGATAAATTATCTATTCATGAATGTTGCCCATTTGTCTATCAGGTGTTTGGGCCCTGTGTCCTCAATTTTTAAGAGTTCTTTGTATATTATGGATATTAGACCTTTAACTATGACATGCATTACATATATTTTGGAAAAAAGTTTAATATCACTATTAAAGATGGTTAGTAACTGGCTATAAATATGTATACTTTGTTGACTGTTGACAAACTCTATGCTATTTACTCCTGTGTGTGTGTGTGTGTGTGTGTGTGTGTGTGTGTATGTGTGGGGGGGAATAATTATAAACCTCAAATACCCTTGATTTAGCCTAGATTAAAATGAAAGCTAAAAAAAAAAAAATGAAAGCTAAATAGCCTTTTCAACAAATAGTAGTGGAGCAATTGGCCATTGATAGAGGGAAAAAAAAAGAGAGAAAAGAAAAAAGAAGAAAAAAAAGAACCTCAGTCAAAGTCTCATACTTTATAGAAAAATTAAAGTGGGAAAATTTTAGAAAGAAACACATGAGACAATCTTGAGGATCTAGGGGTAGGCAAAGGGTTCCCAAACTTGATGTCAATAGCACAAAATGGATAAATTAGCTACGAATGGAGTATAACCTTTAAACATTGTGAATTACTATATTTTACACCTGTAACATATAATATTGTATGTCAAGTAAACTTCAATAAAATAAAATAATAATAAAATAAATTTGAACAGAAGGAAAAAAGAAAATGGATAAATTAGACACTTTCACAATTATAAACTTTTTCTCTGTGAAAGCCTATGTGAAGAGGATAAAAGAAAACTATAGGTTGGGGAAAAATATTTGCATACCACATGTTTGACAAAGGACTAGCATCCAGAGTATACAAAGAACACTTAAAACTCAACAGTAGAAAGTCAAACAGTCCAATTAGAAAATGGGTTGAATATATAATGCCAAAATAATGGTACAACCACTCTGGAAAGCAGTTTGACAGTTTCTTAAAAGTTAAAACTAGTGTACAACCCAACAATTATACTCTTGGACATTTGTCCAGAGAAATGAAGACAATGTTCACACAAAAGTGGGCACACGTTTATAGGAGCTTTTTCTTAAAAGCCAAAAACTAAACTCAACCCAGATGTCCTTCAACAGGTGAATGGTTAAGCAAACTGTGGTTCATAAATATGATGAAATACTGCTCAGTGGTGAAAGAAATAGACCGTTGACATGCAACAACTTGGGTAAATTTGCAAAGGAATTCTGATGAGCAAAAATCCATCTACTACCAAAATGTTATATACTGTATGATTCAATTTATAAAACATGCCTGAAATGAAAACATTTTAGAAATGAGAGGACAGATTTGTGGTTTTCAGAGGACAGGGCTGGGGGAAGAGAGATGCAGGAGGGAGGCGGGTGTGATTATAAAAGGGTAAATGAAGGATGCTTGCCTTGTTGCAACTGTTCATTGTTTTGACTCAGGTGGCAGGTTCATGACCCTACACGCATGTGTGCGTGCTCAGTAGCTCAGTCATGCCCAGCTCTGTGACCCCATGGTTTGGACTCCACTAGACTCTGTCCATGGAATTTTCCAGGCAAGAATACTGGAGTGGGCTGCCTTTTCCTGCTCCATGGGATCTCCCTGACCCAGGAACTGAACCCACGTCTCTTATGTTTCCTGCATTGACAGGCAGTTTTTTCTTTTTTTTTTAACCACTCTGCCACCTGGGAAGACTGCATGATCCTACACAGGGGACAAAATTGTATGGAACTCACACACACACACACACACACACACACACACACACACACAGAAATGAGAACAAGTAAAACTGAGGAAGTTAGAATAAGATGGGTAAATTATATAAATATCGATGTGCTAGCTTTGATATTATGCTATAGTTTTGAAAAACAAAATGAAATGTTTTGTTACCCCTGGGGGAAACTGGAAAAGTGTACAAAATATCTCTCTGTATTATTTCTACAAATGCATGTGATTCTATATTTATCTATAAAATTCAACTAAAAATTAAAGTCAAAGCCTGCAGGCTTTTCAGAGAAGGCGATGGCACCCCACTCCAGTACTCTTGCCTGGAAAATCCCATGGACAGAGGAGCCTGGTAGGCTGCAGTCCATGGGGTCGCAAAGAATCAGACATGACTGAGTGACTTCCCTTTCACTTTTCACTTCCATGCATTGGAGAAGGAAATGGCAACCCACTCCAGTGTTCTTGCCTGGAGAATCCCAGGGACGGGGGAGCCTGGTGGGCTGCCATCTATGGGGTTGCACAGAGTCGGACACGACTGAAGTGACTTAGCAGCAGCAGCAGCAGCAGGCTTTTAGCAAAAACCTTGAGAGAATCTTTAAAAGCCATCAGTCCTTCTCCTTTAAGAATGGTAGAACCCCTGCCAATAGGATCCATTCACTAGCTCATTCACCAAGCATTTACCAATGTGCATGTACTCTGACAGGCACCGCCCATGTGCAGCTCATGCCCTAAAGATCTCAGAGGCTGATAGGGAAGACAGGTGTGCTCACACACTCTCTGATACCAGGTGCAAAGAACTGACAGCTATGGTAAAAGTGCAGGTGGGAGACGAGAAGGGAGTACAGTTCACTTCTGGGGGTTCAGGGGTGGCTTTAGGAAGGTCAGGCATTTGAGGCTAGTGTTCAAGGATAAACAAAATTTTGAGAAGCAAGGTAGGGAAAGGGATTCTAAGCAGAAATGTCAGGATAAAGCCAGGCATAGAGTTCTGACAGCCTCCAGCTTGCTGGGGTGCAGAAATGAGCAGTTTTCAGCAATACAACACAGTGGGGATGGATGTGTAATGCAAATGAAGCTGGAAAAGTTAGTGACAACTTTCTTTTGAAACTGACTAAGGGGCTCTGAAAGGTTGATGAACAAATTCCTTAAGGACTATTTCCTTAGTCAGTTTGCATATTTGGAGAGTTCAGTCTTACAGTCATTTTGGTATGTGGTATCTCCCTATTTGTTTTCTCACATATTGGTGCCTAGGTTGAAACTAAGGCAAAAGTCTCATTCTAAAATCTTATTGCACCTCCATTTCTAAGGGGTTGGGGAGAAGGGAAGGAGACACAGAAAGAAATATACTGTATACAGATACACACAGAAATAGAGAAAGACCAAAACAGTGAGAGACGCAGAGAGTGAGAAGGAGTCTGAGTCAGACAGCAAAGAGTCCAAGGATGGACATGGGGAATGGAGGTGTTTTAGCTGGTCTAAGAGACCACCAGAGGTCAGGCTTGGGTCCTTCAAGAGGAAACCCAGAGGCATTTGCTCAACACAGGGTCTCACCTGAGGACCATTCAGAGGAATTTATTCCACTTTAATATACCATGGAGTTAGCAGCTTTGAAATTCTTGACCACCAAGGGACTCTTAAAAGCAATGAAGCGGGAGTCTCAGGAATGACCCGTATGTCGGGCCTGGTTATTTATAACCCTCAGGGCCACAATAAAAGGCAAGTTTCATCGCTTGGTGATTCTGCACTTGTGGGACCCAGATGTACAAACCCACCCCTCTGGCCCAGGAGTCTGCCTGAGCTTGGGAAGGAGGGATTTTGGTGCTGGGCCTGATCGAGAAGGCTTGCTCGGGCTTGGGCTAGGTCCAGGGCTGGGCTGGTTTAGGACTGGGCCTAGAGCTGGTCCAGGTCATCCTGGGTTTCAACTCTGGTCCCCAGGTTACTGACTTTTCTGTTGTTGGAGATCAGCTTCATAGGCTCAGTCAGGAAACTGTGCTGCCACACAGCTGTCTCTACAGGAGGCTCCCCAAGGCCCCCAACCTTTGAGCTCAGTAAGGAGATTGGTTTTCAGCTATCCCATTCTGGGGCCCTGTGGCTTCCAGGAGCAGACTTTGGAACTTGGGGTCAGGTGTTCCAGGTCTGTGTCTTGGCCAACGTCACTACTCATAGGCAACAGGGGTCTCAAGGCTCACCTCTCATTTCTTTTGAGTTACATTTTCTGATCCAGGGGAGCTTGACCCACAGGTCAAGGGCAATATCCTTTGAGATGCCCTCATCTTCACTTGCTGTGGCTGCTGGTCCCTGGGATACACAGGTCCTGGTGAGGCCTGGGGCCCTGGTCTGGCCTGCCTTCAGGGAAGGGGGCAGATGAGGGTGGGCAGCTGCCAGAGAATATGTGGGAGGCTGTTCAAGTGAAAGAGACAGAGCAGGGCAGTCCCTTTGGTTCCATTTCATCCCCTTCCATTAATGAGCCTTTGCCAGATTTTGGCGATGCAGGTCATCCTCACCAGCACCATCATCCTTCTCATTGAAACTATAGCTCTGCTACTGTTCTAACAGTGATCTCAAATAATCTTGACACCAGCCTGTGACGTAGCTCCTCTTATTGTACCATTCACAGAAAGGAAATTAAGGCCCACAGAGCTTTCTCTAATAACTGGTATAAAGCCACAGGGCTAGTAGATGGCAGAGTCCCGTAGCCAACACACTGAGGCACTGCGTGGATGAAGATGACTATGTTGGCCCTTGAAGATCTTACACTTCAGTGGAACACAAGCCGCTGACATGGACCAGGGTCACCAAGGAAGGCCGAGGAACACCACAGAGTGGAGGGTTGGGGCAGATTTGGCAAAGCGGACAGAAGGCTGTTGGCGGGAACACTTATTCCCCACTTTTGATGTTCCCTTCCATGCAGAGGACAAGTTTCTACAACCCTCCTGGCTTCTTCCTCGATGGGTGTGTTTGGGACAAGGAAGTAGACGTGTACAGCTCGGCCCCTTTCCTCCTAAGGCTGAGTGACCAGGCAGAGTGACCAGGGCAGGCATCAGGGTGAGGAGCTGTGGTTGTCCATGGGTTCTGTGACTGGGGTGTCCATTCACTTCTGGGTTCATTATACGGAAGTCCTTTGTGGTATACCTCAGGCTTGTCCTCCTGTATCAGCCTTTTCAGTAATAAAGTTCCAGCTTCAGGGACTTCTCTGGTGGTCCAGTGGTTAAGAATCCGCCTTCCAATGCAGGAGATGCGGGCTTGATCTCTGATCAGGGAGCGAAGATCCCACATGCCACAGGGCAACTAAGCCGGCATGTCGCAACTAGAGAACCTGTGTGCTGCAACTACCGAGGCTGCGTGCTCGAGAGCCCGCACCACAGCTAGGGAGCCTGTGCGCTGCAACTCGAGAAAAGCTCGTGTGTCACAACAAAGACCCAGCGCAGTAAAAAAAAATTCCAACTTTTGGCTGACCACTCAATAAATTGAGATCTCAGTCCGGGAGGAGAGCATTGCCATTTACGGGCCTCCCTTGAGCTATTTGATGTACAAGGTAAATTAGCAAGAGCAAGAAGCAGTGCCCAGAAAGCCATCTAGGCCTGTCCTGAAATGACCTCAATGGGCAGTACTTAAGGCTCGGGAAAAAGCCATAAGGACTTTTCATTTCTTCTCTTCGTGTTCAAAGTTCAGTTGGTTAGCAATGCCAGAAGCTTGAAGTTCTTCACTTTTTGTCACTGCCAACTTGACGGGCCTTTTCCAGAGGACGAAAGGCCTTTCCAGAGACAGCTCACCTTAGGCTGAAAAACTGGTGGAGCAGGAAGCAAGGAGCGGCTGCACGCCCAGGGGCTTCTTCGTGGGGTTGGTACAGACTGGAAAGCAGTAGAGGAGGTTCTCTCACCCCTGCTGGGTCACTTGGAGGGGCTGGGAGTGTGGGCTGTACTAAAGGAAGGAGAGCTCTCTTGGGTCTTGCCTGGAAAACAGTTTCAGGTGTTCATGCAAACTCGGGACCTAACAGCAGCATTCTGAGTCAAAGTCCCTGGCTCTTTTGGGCTGGGGGACATGGGTGTCACCCCCAATTTCTGCTGTGCAGGACCTCAACCTACAGATAACCTCTGCCAGAGGAATGTTTGGAGACACAAAGTCTCCATGTTTTTGACTGTCTCAAAAGCAGCTTATTTTACTATTGATAGTGAAGGCTAGGCTCAGGTGGTAATTAAAAATAAAAGCAACAAGAGCACCATCACCAACTGAAAGTGAAAATGAAGTTGCTCTGTCATGTCTGACACTTTGCAACCCCAGGATCCTCTGTCCATGGGATTTTCCAGGCAAGAATACTGAAATGGGTTCCTTCTCCAGGGGATCTTCCCAACCCAGGGATCAAACTAGCTAAGTACTAGCATTATAACCATTTTACAAAGAGAAAACTGAGGCTTCAAGAACTTAAGTACACTTGCCTCAGGTCATGCAACTGGTAAATGGCAGAGCCAGGGTATAAACCTAGGCACTCTGGCTCTGCAGCCATGCTTATAATCCATAATACTACATTATGTCACAGTCTGAAATACCTTTGGAGAGCCTGTATATTAATCTTCTTACTGTAGTAGATGAGGAAACTGGGGCCCAGAGAATATAAACAACTTATCCAAGGTCATACAGTTAGTACTAGAGTTTGAACCCAGCTTAGAGCTCTTATCACGCTACCATGTAGCCATGCTTTATTTTATTTTGTCTTATCTTACCTCATTTCATATTTTGCTGCATCACCAAGCCACATGTGGGATCTTAGTTCACTGATCAGGAATTGAACCTGAACCCCTTGTATTGGGAGCACAGAGTCTTATTAACCACTGGATCGACAAGGAAGTCCCATGTAGCCATGCTTTATACCAAACCAAGTTTCAAGTCACTTTAGCCAAAACTCAAGCTTTGCATTGACTAATTGGAAAGGACTAGGATTATTCTGGGTTTCCCAGGTGGCTCAGTGGTAAAGAATCTGCCTGCCAATGCAGGAGATGCAAGAGATGAGATTTCGATCTCTGGTCGGGAAGAGTCTCTGGAGAAGGAAATGGCAACCTGCTCCAGTATTCTTGCCTGTAAAATCCCTTGGACAGAAGAGCCTGGCAGTTCCACGGGGTTGCAAAGAGTCAGACACCACTGAGCACACACACACAGAATTATACTGTGATCTCCTGTTCTTAAAGAATTAAATCTTTCAGAACTCAACCCAGGCACTATCAGCTTGCCAGAGGGTATAGGTACCATGAAATAGCACCTCAAACTATGGAGAATCTTTCACTGGGGCAGAGTCCTGGCCTGGGTCAGCTTATGCCCCTGGTACTTCCACATCCATTTCCAGGCCAGGAGAACACCCCTTGGGCAAGTGAGAAAACATGGCATTATTCACTGTGTGGGGAAAAAAAAATATATATATATATATATATATATATATATACAGTTTCTTCCTTCAGGCAAGCAGGCTCTTCTCAGATCACTAATGGTGACAGGTTTTCCATGGGAGGCACAGGCTCTGAAGGAAACAGAGAGCTCTGATGTAAACAACCCTCAGAGAACGAGTAAATCATCTCTTGAAATGTTCTTGGCAGCTGTTCAATCACTAACAAAAACACCCTGCCTGGTGCAGTGATGGTCAACTCAGAAACCACTCCAGAGGCTTGGTGGTTTGCAAGGTATGGCTCTGTTCTTGAGGAAGGCTGGGCAGTGGACAGAATGCAGGGTGTCCCAGGCCCCCTGAGGGGTGATGTGGGGTGGGGGCAGGGAGCTCCTTGAGGGGCTCTGAGCCGATCTGAGCCTGGAAAACAAAAACAGTGTTCAGTTCAGTTCAGTTGTTTAGTCATGTCCGACTCTTTGCGACCCCAAGGACTGCAGCCCACCAGTCTTCCCTGTCCATCACCAACTCCCAGAGCTTACTCAGACTCATGTCTTTTGAGTCGGTGATGCCATCCAATCTTCTCATCCTCTGTCATTCCCTTCTCCTCCTGCCTTCAATCTTTTCCAGCATCAGGGTATTTTCCAAGGAGTCAGTTCTTTGCATCAGGTGGCCAAAGTATTGGAGTTCCAGCTTCAACATCAGTCCTTCTAATGAACACTCAGGACTGATTTCCTTTAGGATGGACTGGTTGGATCTCCTTAATGTCCAAGGGACTCTCAAGAGTCTTCTCCAACACCACGGTTCAAAAGCACCAATTTTTTGGCGCTCAGCTTTCTTTATAGTTCAACTCTCACATCCATACATGACTACTGGAAAAACCATAGCTTTGACTAGACGGACCTTTGGCAAAGCAATGTCTCTTTGTGGAGATCATTAATGCTTTGTTAATCAAAACAGTGTGGGGATGAATAATGCCTTGTTAACTGGGCTCCCCGACAACTAGCCGTTGTGCCTAGCTCAGTGGGTGTGTGTCAGATGGAATTGAAATCAGTAGTGAGAAAATTCTGAATTGAGGTTCAAAACAATAAGCTGTTCAAGTGTAGGAAAAGGAGAGATGGCTTAGCAGAGGCCGGGTCCAAAGCTCTGGGGAGCTTTGGCTGAGTGTGCACCCATCCTGGGCTGGCTCTGTGCTGCAGCTGTCAGCAGAGCTCATGAATCCATCCTAAACCGTGCTCCGGTCAGCTCTGATTCCTCATCAAAGCGAGAGATAAATCCCTGCAGGTTTTGCTTTGGTCAACTCATCAGTCTGGACCTGAAAACTGGTGTCCACCTCTGGGCCTCATGGGTTAAAGGGGATTTGGGCAAATTGGAACGTATTCAGGGAAGATGCAGAGATTTGAAACCATGTCATGCTGAGTGATGAAGGGACTGGGGCTGGTGGGCAACAGATCATGAGTCTGGGAGCGGGGAAGAGGTGGGGAGTCCAAGGTTGTTTTAGAAATTGTGAAGGGCACTTGTGGGAAGAGAGAAGTAGGCATTGGACCCAAGGCAGCAGAGAGTTGGATAAAGAGCTGTAGCATAAGACAGACTTGCGTTCACACCCTGGTTCCTTCCCATTTGGTTGGGTGGCAACAGGCAGATCATGTGACCCCCTCAAGCTTCAAGACTTAACCAGTAAAATGGGGACAGAAATGCCTTTTTCCCAGCATTGTCAGGATTATATACCATTCAAAAGACAGATGCTGTGCAGAGGAGTAGAATTGCAGGAGGAGGGGTATGAACCCATGGCAAGAAAAAACTTTCTAACAACCACAGCTGGCTTTGAAAACAGACTTGCTTTTTCTATTGCTTTGTTTATGTTCATATTTTCCTCCTGGAATAATACCTTTACTTTTATTTCCTCTCATTTTGGCCTGCCTTATCATATTTCCTAATATAAATTATTCATCTACTTTTCATCTTTTGCTCTTTGAAAGTGAGAAACAAAAAGCATGCGTACAAGTCATCTGGCTCTCACAATCGCTTATTGTTAGCCAGGGCCCTGGATGTCCCTTTGGTTAGCCCTGAAGAGGCCCTTTAAGTCTTAAAGTGGACTTCAACTTCTGGGGCTGGATGACCTCCCTGATCTTAATGCCCCTGAGTTGAGACGCCACTCCACCCCTGGAGACAGTGTCCCGAGTCCTGCCAAGGGTAAGAGGCCAATGTTGCTGCCCTGACCTCCACCAAGAGAGCTAACCAGATTGGGAGAAAGCTCACAGGAGCTGTTAGAACTCTGTCTAACCCTCTGTAAAAGTCAGTCCATTCCTGACTTCTGATGGGCCTGAACTTATTGTCAATCCCAATGGGCAGAGTGAGATTTTATTTCTTAGACTTCTTGGAAGGAGGCTTTCTTGGAGACCCATGACTAATACCCATCAGCAAAAGCACACAGCTCTCACTCAGACAATCTGAGAGCCCCTGATAATGGTTGGGCAGGAAAGAGTGGATGCAGTCAGGGGAGCATGTATACTGTCTGGTGGTGCTGATGGGCCCAGTGAGCTGAGGAATGAAATGTGGAGTTTGGAGAGTGAGTGTAGGGAACAGTGGAGTGCTATTTAAGACAGCATGGTTGGAGGGAGAACCTGGATGAGGGGTCAGGTGTGGAGCCCAAGACTTAGTGGGCATGTAGGGTAGAACAGGGGTCCCCAACCTCCAGGATTTAATGCCTGAAGATCTGAGAGCTTGTTGCTGTTCAGTCCCGCAATCATGTCCGACTGTGACCACCTGCACTATAGCACTCCAGGCTTCCTTATTCTTCACTATCTCCCAGAGTTTGCACAAACTCATGTCCATTGACTCTGTGATGCCATCCAACCATCTCATCCTCTGTCATCCCCTTCTCCTCCTGCCCTCAATCTTTCCCAGCATCAAGATCTTTTCTAGTGAGTTGGCTCTTCGCAGCAGGTGGCCATAGTATTGGAGCTTCAGCTTCAGCATCAGTCCTTCTAATGAATATTCAGGGTTGATTTCCTTTAGGATTGACTGGTTTGATCTCTTTGCTGTCCAAGGGACTCTCAAGAGTCTTCTCCAGAACCGTAGTTCAAACGCATCAATTCTTCAGCGCTCAGCCTGGAGTCAATGTAATAATAATAGAAATAAAGTGTACAACAAATGTAATGCACTTGAATCATCCTGAAACCATCCCCCACCCCCTCAGGTCCGAGGAAAAATTGTCTTCCACAAAACTGGTCCCTGGTGCCAAAAATGTTGGGGACCCCTGATATAGAGCATCCCCTCTGGAGGGATGGATGAAATGAAAAACAGGATAGTGGGCAGTGAGGTCTATAAGCAGGGTAGTGAAGAACAGGATGGAATAAAAGCCAAAGACCAGACATGAAATTCAGCACTGAGGTCATGGACAGTGGGAGGGGTTGGTGGCTGCGGCAGGGAAAGGGATGGTGGGTTCAAGGGTCGGGTATGTGAATACTTGCCATGGCCTGCTTTTCAGGATGTCCTTCCAATAGGCTTCATTAGTCCCCTAGGATGGGGAAGTTTGTTCTCAGTCAGGGTAGGGACCATGGTAAAAACAGAGACCTGTCTTTGACGTGTATGCCAAACCTAACTGGGATCCAAATAAGGTCCATACATCACAGTTATGTCTCTCAAGAAATTTTCATCTATAGGGTCCTTTACTCTTTCGTTAAACTTTCTTTTCAAAAGTTTACTTGTTGAAGAAGCTGAGCCTTTTGTCTTGCAGAATTTCCCCAATCTGAATTTTGCTGCTTGTCTCCCTGTAGTAATATCTAGTTCTCCTCTTTTGTGATGTTACAACTGTAGATGAGCATTAATTAGACTCATTAATTTTTCAGGGTTTGCAAAATGGTGATATTCTACTTTGATCATTTCTTAAAATATTTATTAAATTAGAATACATTTCTATGGAGAGAAACTTCCTCTCAGGAACTGTCTCATTGTTATCATGTATAATCATATAAAAAAGGCAGCAAAACACTAGATTCTTTCCTTTTATCAATTTGCAATTTGTAAACACATTTGCTGCATTTCAATCCATTGCAGTGCTAAGCATCTCCTTATTGGTTCTCATGTCATCCCTTCATCAGCTGACTAGCAGAAACTTACTCAGGTGGCCTCTCAAGACCCTTTGACACAGCCTAATGCCGTCCATGGGATCACGTATCAGGCACAATTTAGCGACTAAACCACCACCACCTCAATGGGCTTTGATGACTTCTTTCCCTGATAGCTCAGTTCGTAAAGAATCCGCCTGCAATGTAGGAGACCCTAGTTCGATTCCTGGGTTGGGAAGATCCCTGGAGAAGGATAAGCTACCCACTCCAGTATTCTTGGGCGTTCCCTGTGGGTCAGATGGTAACGAATCTGCCTGCAGTGTGGGAGAACGGGGTTCAATCCCTGGGATGGGAAGATCCCCCAAGGAGAAGGGAAAGGCTACACACTCCAGTATTCTGGCCCTGGAGAATTCCATGGGCTGTAGAGCCCATGGGGTCACAAAGCGTTGGACATGACTGACTGACTTTCATTTTCACTTCCTTCCTGGTATGGCAAAATGCTCCATGTTCATCTTATTTCTTTCTTGCCCTAATCTGGAATCAGCTATTTCTCCATGGAGACTTTTTTTAAAAATGGGAAATGGTTTTTTTAATTGGCCATAATATGGGTGCTATGATTTTTCACTATTTCTAATAATTTTAATCATTGTTTCTAGTTCTTCAAAATAACTGAGCAAGAAAACATGCATTAATTCTAAACACCTTGGAAGGAAAGTTATGACCAACCTAGAGAGCATATTCAAAAGCAGAGACATTACTTTGCCGACTAAGGTCCATCTAGTCAAGGCTACGGTTTTTCCGGTGGTCATGTATGGATGTGAGAGTTGGACTGTGAAGAAGGCTGAGCACCAAAGAATTGATGCTTTTGAACTGTGGTGTTGGAGAAGACTCTTGAGAGTCCCTTGGACTGCAAGGAGATCCAACCAGTCCATTCTGAAGGAGATCAGCCCTGGGATTTCTTTGGAAGGAATGATGCTGAAGCTGAAACTCCAGTACTTTGGCCACCTCATATGAAGAGTTGACTCATTGGAAAAGACTCTGATGCTGGGAGGGATTGGGGCAGGAGGAGAAGGGGACGACCGAGGATGAGATGGCTGGATGGCATCACTGACTCGATGAATGTGAGTCTGAGTGAACTCGGAGTTGGTGATGGACAGGGAGGCCTGGTGTGCTGCGATTCATGGGGTCACAAAGAGTCGGACACGACTGAATGACTGAACTGAACTGAACTGAACTGAAATATACTGTGAGGTTTTTTTTTTTTTTATTGTTTTCTTTATTGTTTTTTTTAACTGATACTTATAATGCAAATTATGGATTAAAAACAATCACTAACTTTATATCTGTATCTTATTGATGTTGTAAATATAGGCTGTCAATGACACCAATATAATTCTCATTGATTTATCCTATATACACATACAACAAATTTTGCCTTGAAGTACAAAATGAAGCAGGGCAAAGGCTAACAGAGTTTTGCCAAGAGAACACATTGGTCATAGCAAACACCCTCTTCCAACAACACAAGAGAAGACTCATGGACATCACCAGATGGTCAATACTGAAATCAAATTGATTATATTCTTTGCAGCCAAAGATGGAGAAGCTCTATACAGTCAGCAAAAACAAGACCCGGAGTTGACTGTGGCTCAGATCATGAACTCCTTATTGCAAAATTCAGATCTCAGTTGAGGAAAGTAGGGAAAACCACTAGACCATTCAGCTATGACCTCAATCAAATCCCTTATGATTGTACAGCAGAGGTGACAAATAGATTCAAGGAATTAGATCTGATAGCGTGCCTGAGGAATTATGGATGGAGGTTCATGACATTGTACAGAAGGCAGTGATCAAGACCATCCCCAAGAAAAAGAAATGCAAAAAGACAAGATGGTTATCTGAGGAGGCCTTACAAATAGCTGAGAAAAGAAGAGAAGCTAAAGGCAAAGGGGAAAAGGAAAGATATACCTATTTGAATGCAAAGTTCCAAAGAATAGCAAGGAGAGATAAGAAAACATTTCTTGGTGATCAATGCAAAGAGATAGAGGAAAACAACAGAATGGGAAAGACTAGAGATCTCTTTAAGAAAATTAGAGATACCAGGGGAACATTTCATGCAAAGATGGGCACAATAGAAGATAGAAATGGTATGGACCTAACTGAAGCAGAAGATATTAAGAAGAAGTGGCAAGAATACACAGAAGAACTGTACAAAAAAGATCTTCATGATGCAAATAACCACAATGGTGTGATCACTCACCTAGAGCCAGACAGCCTGGAATGTAAACTCAAGTAGGCCTTAGGAAGCATTACTATAAACAAAGCTAGTGGAGGTGATGGAATTCCAGTTGAGCTATTTCAAATCCTGAAAGATGATGCTGTGAAAGTGCTGCATTCAACATGCCAGCAAATTTGGAAAAATCAGCAGCGGCCACAGGACTGGAAAAGGTCCATTTTTCATTCCAGTCCCAAAGAAGGGCAATGCCAAAGAATGTTCCAACTACCTCACAATTGTACTCATCTCACACGCTAGTAAAGTAGTGCTCAAAATTCTCCAAGCCAGGCTTCAATAGTACGTGAATTGAGAACTTCCAGATGTTTGAGCTGGATTTAGAAAAGGCAGACCAACCAGATATCAAATTGCCAACATTCACTGGATCATCAAAAAAGCAAGACCAGAAAAACATCTACTTCTGCTTTATTGACTATGCCAAAGCCTTTGACTGTGTAGATCATAACAAACTGTGGAAAATTCTGAAAGAGATGGGAATACCAGACCACCTGACCTGCCTCCTGAGAAATCTGTATGCAGGTCAAGGAGCAACAGTTAGAATTGGACATGGAACAACACACTGGTTCCAAATTGTGAAAAGAGTGCATCAAGACTATATATTGTTACCCTCTTATTTAACTTCTATGCAGAGGACATCATATGAAATGCCAGGCTGGATGAAGCACAAGCTGGAATCAAGATTGCTGGGAGAAATATCAATAACCTCAGATAACATAGACACCAGCCTTATAGCAGAAAGTGAAGAGGAACTGAAGAGCCTTTTCATGAAAGTGAAAGAGGAGTATAAAAAAGCTGGCCTAAAACTCAACATTCAGAAAACAAGATCATGGCATCTGGTCCCATCACTTCATGGCAAATAGGTGGGGAAACAGTAGAGACAGTGAGAGACTATTTTTCTGGGCTCCAAAATCACTGCAGATGGTGACTGCAGCCATGAAATTAAAAGACGCTTGCTCCTTGGAAGAAAAGCTATAACCCAACATAGACAGCATAATAAAATTAGAGACGTTACTTTGCTGACAAAGGTCCATTTAGTCAGAGCTGTGGTTTTTCCAGTAGTCATGTATGGATATGGGAGTTGCACTATAAAGAAAGCTGAGTGCCAAAGAATTGATGCTTTTGAACTGTGGTGTTGGAAAAGACTCTTGAGAGTCCCTTGGACTGCAAGGAGGTCCAACCAGTCAATCCTAAAGGAAGTCAGTCCTGAATATTCATTGGAAGGACTGATGTTGAAACTGAAACTCCAATACTTTGGCCACCTGCTGTGAAGAGCTGACTCATTTGAACAGACCCTGATTCTGGGAAAGACTGAAGACAGGAGGAGAAGGGGGCAAAAGAGGATGAGATGGTTGGATGGCATCACCGACTTGATGGATGTAAGTTTGAGCAAATTCCAAGATTTGGTGATGGACAGGGAAGCCTGGTGTGCTATGCAATCCATGGGGTCTCAAAGAGTCGGATATGACTGAGCGACTGAACTGAACTGACACATACAGCAGTTTTAGAATAATAGCTATAGTAACCCAACCACCATCAATATAACTACTGAAAACAGATTAAAATTATTTTCACATTCTTTCTGTTTTTAGGGTTGGGTTGCACTAGAGATATGGAGTTAAATTATGTATTTTAAAGTCACTTGGAGTAGTTTTCTGTATGATTATGCCTCTAACATTATAACACATTTAGGTTTTTATTTCACTTTATTTTCACTTTTAGGGATGACTTTTTGAAGTTGAACTTGTTCTATAATTATGTAAAAAATGTATCAAAAATCCAAAATGTAAGATATATTTGTAAAATCTAGTTTCTATTCCTATTCTCTCTACTTTATTCTCCTGTTCCTGTAAGTAATCATCAACATTTTGGATAGCTATTATAGTATATTATTTGCCTTAGTTTGGGTTTTTCCACACAGCAGGCTTTGAGACAAAGACTGTATACAGCTGGTCAATTTTTGAAGATGACCCCAGGAGACAAAAAGGAAGAGAGAAAAAGAAGTAAGAAGATCAACCTAATTATTGAGCTGATAACTACAAAGGACAGTTGAGGTTTAAGCCACCAAGGACCTTCTGAGGGACTATGTAATGTGCCTCAGAACTGTCTGCTCAAGACGTGGAGGCTGGGAGTATTGATCCACAGAGCCTGTGCTCTTGTCCCCTGTCTGTTGCTCAAGGGTTGCCATGGGGGTGTTAACTCCCCTGGAACTCCCAAGCATGCTTTTTGAGCCAGAGTGGCTGTCAGCAGTGGCCAGCACATCTCAGAGAAAGATGCAGCCTGGGCTAGAGCTGTGCTGGGCTACAGTTGTGCACGACGGCTGCTGCAACGAGGGCTGCATGGAACTACTACGTGGACTGTGAAAATGTAAGATGGGGCAGAAGAGTCCAACATATCCTTGCATGTATATATATTCGCCTGTGGTGGATTCATGTCAATGTATGGCAAAACCAATACAGAATTGTAAAGTGTAAAAAAAAAAAAGAAACAGAAAAAAAAACCCACAACTCTTAAGCATATTGTTTCTCTTTTAGATAAATGGTAAAATACCACTTCATGTGCTTTATTCTCACTTGCTTTCTTCACTTAACCCAGTGTCTTAGGGATCATCCTAAGGGTAGAGACCATCATTCCTTTCCCTAGGTGCCTAGTACTCCTTTGTGCAGACGCACCTTAGTTTATTCAGTCAGCCACCTCAGGGTTGGAGTGGTTTCTAGTCTTTTGCTTTTATACATACTGCTTCAATGAGGAGTCTCATTCACTCACTTTCCCTTTATATTTTGCTAGTATTCCTTTAGAATAGACTCCTAGATGTGGGGTTATGGCTTAAAAGGTGACTAAATGTGTAATTTTGCTGAATATTGCCAAATGTACCCTTATGCATTCCCACCAGCAATGTATAAGAATGTTATTTCCCCATAGAGCCACCAACAGAATTTATTGTGAAATTTTTTGTTTTTGCCAATTGGATGATGAGAAATGATATTTTAGTATAATTTTAATGTTCCTTTCTCTTATAATAAATGAGTCTGCACATTTTTTTCAAGTTAAGGGTATCAGTACTTTTTAGAAAAATGGGAGCTACTGTTCACCCTTCTAGCCCAGAAGTTTAAAACTTTAGTGTGCCTCAGAATCACCTGGAGAACTTCTTAAAACAGATGCTGGGGGCGCTGGGAACTTTGAGATCAATGTGTGTTTCAGTCCACCGCCTTATCAGCAATTACACAGCAGCACAGCAACAGCAACAATAACAACAACAGATGCTACAAACATATGTTGGACTTACCTCATACCAGGAACTATTCAAATGCTTCAATTAAACTAACTAATTTTATCCTTTTAAGAATCTATTATTCTTACTTCTGTTTTTGAGATAATTGGGCACACAAGTAAAGCAACTAGCTCAAGCTACTAAGTGAGCTAAGAATTTGAACTTGGGCAGTCTAGGCTTTTAACCATCACTGGTTTTTGACCAAATGGCAAATTCATAGCAAAGAGTCATTCAGATGGACATTTAAAAAAAGCTTTAGTGGGGTTGAGGAGGAATGGATTGGGATTTGGGTATAAACAGATGCAAACTATTATATATAGAATGGATAAACAACAAAGTCCTACTGTAAAATACAGGTAACTATATTCAATATCCTGTTATAAACTCTAATGGAAAAGAATAGGAAAAAGTATGTGTGTGTATATATGTATATATATATATATATGTATGTATGTATATATATATATATATCTGAATCACTTTGCTACAGAGCGGAAACTTACACAACATGTAAATCAACTATGTTTTGATTGTTTAGTCGCTAAGTTGTGTCTGACTCTTTGCAACCGCATGGACTGTAGCCTGCCGGTCTCCTCCATCCATGGGATTTCCCAAGTGAGAATATTGGAGTGGGTTGCCATTTCCGTCTCCAGGGGATCTTCCTGACCCAGGGATCAAACCTTCCTCTCCTGCTTGGCAGGCAGATTCTTTTCCACTGAGCCACCTGGAAAGCCCTATACTTCAATAAAATAAATTTAAAAAATCTTAACTCTCTATGACTGGATGTTTCTAGGTTCTATGGATGAGCTGTCCTCAGTTCTTACATGAGTAGCAGAGCTGTGGTCGGTCAGTAGGAAGCAATAGGTAGAATTTCTAACATGGAGTTTCACAAGGAGACTAAGTTCTGGTCTCCCAGCTTGGGGAGTCTGGGCCAAGAAAAGAGTGGTGAAAGAATGGAAGATCATGCAATATTTTCTGATTGAATAACTAGGTTCAGTTCAGTTCAGTTCGGCTGCTCAGTCATGTCCGATTCTTTGCGACCCCGTGGACTGCAGCATGCTAGGCTTCCCTGCCTATCACCAACTCCCAGAGTTTACCCAAACTCATGTCCATTGAGTCAGTGATGTCATCCAATCATCTCATCCTCTGTCATCCCCATCTCCTCCTGCCTTCAATCTTTCCCAGCACCAGTGTCTTTTCAAATGAGTCAGTCTTCACATCAGGGGGCAAAAGTTACCTAGGAACAGCAAAGGTACAAAGGAAAAACTAGGTACCCTGTACAAATTTCCCCCAAGAAACAGTGATGGTACTGATAGAACTCAGAGGCAAGGATCCCAACCATGCCCCCTCCCCTAAATTCTTCTACCTGCTTTTTTCTCCCAAAATCTTGTAATGAAAAGGCTCTCTCTTTTCCCTCCACACATTTACTCTTTTAATGTGTAAAAACTTGATAAATAGAAACCTTATTCAAAGAAAGTCAAGAGACCAGAAGGGGGAGCTCTGTGATGCTAGCGAAGCTCAACAGGAAGAAGCAAGAGTCCTCTTCTTTCCCAGCAAGGACTCAGCCAGTGAAAAGCACCGGACCCTTGGTTTATTGCAGCCCTCCCAACTTCCTTTTCTCCTCTATAAGAGTATTCTCCTTTCCTTGCCACGTGGAGACTTGCCTGAGTCTTGCCACGGTTGCAGACTCTGGAATCCAGTTCTCGGCTGATCCCATATAAACCAATTTTTGCTGGAGAAATTACTGGCAGCCTATTTGTTTCAGGTCAACAAATGCATGGTCGTCTGGGAGGGAAACACATTGTTGTGGTTGAGTTTTGGTCTCTGCATCTGACCCGATCCACTCCTGCCTTCCTTAGGTAGATTGCCTATCGGCATTTCATTTAGTTCTTCTGGGATTTCATCTTGTTCCTTCATCTGAAACATATTCCTCTGCTACCTCAGTTTGTCTAAGCTGCTGTGTATTTCTGTGTATGTGGTAAGTTGGTTAGATTTCTTGACCTTGGAGAACTGGTCCTCTGTAGGAAATGGTCTATGCATTGCAGCTGTGCACTTGCCTCTCATCCCCCAAGCTATATGTTCTAGGGTTCTCCCTAAGAGAGCTGCATGGGTCTTTCTATTGTGGTGGGCTGACTATGTGGGTGGTCTGGTGGGCTTGGTAGGCCCTGAGTCTGGTTGGTTGCCAGGCCTGGCCTCATGCAGATGCTACTGGCTGCTGTTTAGCAGGGCCTGGTCAGGAGGGGGCTGGTTGTGGAACCCCTAGAGGGCCCCAGGGCTGGTTCTGGCTCACTGACAGGCAGAGTCAGGGTCCCATGACTCTGGGGCTGCTATGGCAACCCACTCCAGTACTCTTGCCTGGAAAATCCCATGGACTGAGGAGCCTGGTAGGCTACAGTCCATGGGGTTGCAAAGAGTTGGACATGACTGAGCTGCTCCATAACCCACCCACTGGCAGGTGAAGCCAGGGCCTGGGGATTCGTGCAGGACTACTGGCAGGCAGAGCTGATTCCTGGACTCTGGCTACAGGGCCAGGGCTCCCAGGTGCCATTTCAGATGAGGTGAGAGGTGGGGGTTGGTTCCTGACACAGTTGGGTGTGGAGCCTGGGGCCCTGAAGCTTGCATGGGCCTGCTTGTGGTCAGGGCCAGGGCCCAGCTAGTCCCTGGGAAGGGTGTGACTTGCAGTAGGCAGGGTTGGTCCTTAGACTGCTTCTAATGTCTGCCCACTGGTGGGTGGACCTGGGTATTGGCCTTCTGGTGGGCAGGGACGTGTCTAGAGGCAGCTATGGGCTCTTTGGGCTCCCCAAGTAGCACTAGTAGTAAAGAACCCACTTGCCAATGCAGGAGATGTAAGAGGCACAGGTTTGATCCCCGACTGGGGAAGATCCCTTGGAGGAGGGCAGGGCAACCCACTCCAGTATTCTTGTCTGGAGAAACCCATGGACAGAGGAGCCTGGCGGGCTACAGTCCATAGGATTGCAGAGTCTGACATGACTGAAGCGACTTAGCATGCACGCACGCATGCATGGACTCTTTAGTCTTTAGGCAGTCTTTAGGGGGTCTGTGTCCCTGCCCATTTAGTTGTTTGGCCTGAGGCATCCCAACACTGGTACCTGCAAGCTGTTGGGTGGGGCCTGGTCTTGGAACTAAAAGTGAGAGGGAGGAGCCCACACAGTGGTATGGGCCAGCACTGCCTTCCCTGCAGAATCAGCTACGGGGGGAGCCACTGCCATTGTCTATGTTCCCAGGGTCATAGCTGCAGGAGACTCTCCAAGACCTGCAGGTAGGTCTGGCCCAGGCTTCTATAAAATTATTCTTCCACCCTGGGTCCCAGCCCACGATGTTTTATGTGTGCCCTATAAGAGTGGCATCTCTATGTCTCCTGGTCCTGAAGGGCTCATGCAATTAAGCCCTGCTGACCTTCAAATGCTTTCAGGGCTCATCTTCTGGTGCCAGGGAGCCTGATGTGGGGGCTCAGAATTCTCGCTCCTGTGGGATAACCTCTGTACTATAATTATTCTCCAGTTTGTGGGTCACCTATGGGGGAAGGTGGAGGACATGAAGTTTGATTCTATTGAGAGTCCTCCCCTCCTACTGTTACCGAATGCAAGTTTTGTGTGTCTGATGCACAGTGAAGCCAAACAAACTGAAACATCCGTTTGGAGCAGAGAAAGGTTTACTGCAGGGTCAAGCAAGGAGAACAAGTGGTTCTTGCTCAGAACTCCCAAAGTCCCTGATGGTTTTCAGGGAGAAGTTTTATAGGCAAAATTTTGGAGTGAGGGCTGCAGAGTATGTGATTGTCTTCTGATTGGCTGGTGGTGAGGTAATGGTGCTATGCTCCAAGACTCTTGGGCTCAGCTAGAAGTTGCCATCCTCCACCTGTTCAGTTCAGTTCAGTGGCTCAGTCATGTCTGACTCTTTGTGACCGCATGAACCACAGCACGCCAGGCCTCTCTGTCCATCACCATATCCCGGAGTCTACCCAAACCCATGTCCATCAAATCGGTGATACCATCCAACCATCTCATCCTCTGTCATCCCCTTCTCCTCCTGCCCTCAATCTTTCCCAGTATCAGGGTCTTTTCAAATGAGTCAGCTCTTTGCATTAGGTGGCCTAAGTATTGGAGTTTCAGCTTCAACATCAGTCCTTTCAATGAATACCCAGGACTGATATCCTTTAGAATGGACTGGTTGGATCTCCTTACAGTCCAAGGGACTCTCAAGAGTCTGCTCCAACACCACAGTTCGCAAGCATCAATTCTTCAGTGCTCAGCTTTCATTATAGTTCAATTCTCACATCCATACATGACCACCAGAAAAACCATAGCCTTGACTAGATGGACCTTTATTGGCAAAGTAATGTCTCTGCTTTTTAATATGCTATCTAGTATGGTCATAACTTTCCTTCCAAGGAGTAAGTGTCTTTTAATTTCATGGCTGCAATCACCATCTGCAGTGATTTTGGAGCCCAAAAAAATAAAGTCAGCCATTGTTTCCACTGTTTCCCCATCTATTTCCCATGAAGTGATGGGACCAGATGCCATGATCTTCGTTTTCTGAATGTTGAGCTTTAGGC
Source organism: Oryx dammah (assembly GCF_014754425.2). Classification (NCBI taxonomy): domain Eukaryota; kingdom Metazoa; phylum Chordata; class Mammalia; order Artiodactyla; family Bovidae; genus Oryx; species Oryx dammah. Next base: position 40,906,307 of record NW_024070201.1, on the reverse strand, counting down.
CAACTTTTTCACTCTCCTCTTTCACTTTCATCAAGAGGCTCTTTAGTTCTTCTTCACTTTCTGCCATAAGGGTGGTGTCATCTGCATATCTGAGGTTATTGATATTTCTCCCAGCAATCTTGATTCCAGCTTGTGTTTCTTCCAGCCCAACATTTCTCATGATGTACTCTGCATATAAGTTAAATAAGCAGGGTGACAATATACAGCCTTGATGTACTCCTTTTCCTATTTGGAACCAGTCTGTGTTCCATGTCCAGCTCTAACTGTTGCTTCCTGACCTGCATACAGGTTTCTCAAGAGGCAGGTCAGGTGGTCTGGTATTCCTGTCTCTTTCAGAATTTTCCACAGTTTATTGTGATCCACACAATCAAAGGCTTTGGCATAGTCAATAAAGTAGAAATAGATGTTTCTCTGGAACTCTCTTGCTTTTTTGATGATCCAGCGGATGTTGCCAATTTGATCTCTGGTTCCTCTGCCTTTTCTGAAACCAGCTTGAACATCTGGAAGTTCACAGTTCATGTATTGCTGAAGCCTGGCTTGGAGAATTTTGAGCATTACTTTACTAGTGTGTGAGATGAGTGCAATTGTGTGGTAGTTTGAGCATTCTTTAGCATTGCTTTTCTTTGGGATTGGAATGAAAACTGACTTTTCCAGTCTTGTGGCCACTGCTGAGTTTTCCAAATTTGCTGGCATATTGAGTGCAGCACTTTCACAGCATCATCTTTCAGGATTTGAAACAGCTCCACTGGAATTCCATCACCTCCACTAGTTTTGTTCATAGTGATGCTTTCTAAGGCCCACTTGACTTCACATTCTAGGATGTCTGGCTCTCGGTGAGTGATCATACCATCGTGATTATCTGGGTCATGAAGATCTTTTTTGTATAGTTCTTCTGTGTATCTTGCCACCTCTTCTTAATATCTTCTGCTTCTGTTAGGTCCCTACCATTTCTGTCCTTTATTGAGTCCATCTTTGCATGAAATGTTCCCTTGGTATCACTAATTTTCTTGAAGAGATCTTTAGTCTTTCCCATTCTGTTGTTTTCCTCTATTTCTTTGCATTGATCGCTGAGGAAGGCTTTCTTATCTCTCCTCGCCATTCTTTGGAACTCTACATTCAAATGGGTATATCTTTCCTTTTCACTTCCCTTCCTTTCACAGCTATTTGTAAGGCCTCCTCAGACAGCCGTTTTGCTTTTTTGCATTTATTTTTCTTGGGGGTGGTCTTGATTCCTGTCTCCTGTACAATGTCGTGTACCTCCATCCACAGTTCATCAGACACTCTGTCTATCAAATCTAGTCCCTTAAATCTATTTCTCACTTATACTGTATAGTCATAAAGGATATGATTTAGATCATACCTGAATGGTCTAGTGGTTTTCTCCACTGTCTTCAATTTCAACCTGAATTTGGCAATAAGGAGTTCATAATCCAAGCCACAGTCAGCTCCTGGTTTTGTTTTTGCTGACTCTGTAGAGCTTCTCTGTCTTTGGCTGCAAAGAATATAATCAGTCTGATTTCGGTGTCAACCATCTGGTGATGTCCATGTGTAGAGTCTTTTCTTGTGTTGTTGGAAGAGGGCATTTGCTATGACCAGTGCGTTCTCTTGGCAGAACTCTATTAGCCTTTGCCCTGCCTTATTCTGTAATCCAAGGCCAAATTTGCCTGTTACTGCAGGTGTTTCTTGACTTCCTACTTTTGCATTCCAGTCCCCTGTAATGAAAAGGATATCTTTTTTGGGTGTTAGTTCTAGAAGTTCTTGTAGGTCTTCATAGAACTGTGCAACTTCAACTTCAACTTCTTCAGCGTTACTGGTTGGGGCATAGACTTGGATTACTGTGATATTGAAATTTTTGACTTGGAAATGAACAGAGATCAATCTGTTGTTTTTGAGATTGCATCCAAGGACTGCATTTTGGACTCTTTTGTTGACCATGATGGCTACTCCATTTCTTCTAAGGGATTCCTGCCCGCAGTAGCAGATATAATGGTCATCTGAGTTAAATTCACCAATTCCAGTCCATCTTAGTTCATTGACTCCTAGAATGTCAACGTTCACTCTTGGCATCTGTTTGACCACTTCCAATTTTCCTTGATTCATAGACCTGACATTCCAGGTTCCTATGCAATATTGCTCTTTACAGCATCGAACCCTGCTTCCATCACCAGTCCCATTCACACCTGAGTGCTGTTTTTGCTTTGGCTCCACCCCTTCATTCTTTCTAGAGTTATTTCTCCACTGATCTCCAGTAGCATATTGGGCACCTTCAGACCTGGGGAGTTCATCTTTCAGTGTCTGATTTTTTGCCTTTTCATACTGTCCATGTGGTTCTCAAGGCAAGAATACTGAAGTGGTTTGCCATTCCCTTCTCCAGTGGACCACATTCTGTCAGACCTCTCCACCATGACCCGTCCATCTTAGGTAGCCCCACACGGCATGGCTTAGTTTCATTGAGTTAGACAAGGCTGTGGTCTGCGTGATCAGATTGGCTAGTTGTCTGTGATTGTAGTTTCAGTCTGTCTGCCCTCTGATCCCCTCTCTCAGTACCTATCGTCTTACTTTGGTTTCTCTTACCTTGGACGTGGGGGCCTTAGTTCCTGCTGCTGCTGCTAAGTCGCTTCAGTCATGTCCAACTCTGTGCAACCACATAGACGGCAGCCCTCCAGGCTCTGCCTTTCCTGGGATTCTCCAGACAAGAACACTAGAGTGGGTTGCCATTGCCTTCTCCAATGCATGCAAGTGAAAAATGAAAGTGAAGTCGCTCAGTCGCGTCCGACTCTTCACAACCCCATAGACTGCAGCCTACCAGGCTCCTCCATCCATAGGATTTTCCAGGCAAGAGTACTGGAGTGGGGTGCCATCACCTTCTCCAAGGAGGAACCAGGACCTTGTTTTAATGGCTGCACTATAGTTTCTTGACTGCTTCTCCTTTCTTTCTGCATTCCCTCAACTTGCCTGATTAGCAAATGGCTACCCATTTCATTATGGTTCCTTCTTTATGTCTTTAGCTGTAGACAGTCTTTTCTAGTAGGTTCCAGATGGTTGTTCTGCAGATAAGTGTGATTTTGGTATGCTCTTGAGAGGAAGTGAGCCCAGGCTCTGTCTACTCCACTATCTTGGCTGCTCTCCACTGATCCACTCATGCCTTGCAGTGTGTGTGAGGATGGTTATAGAGCAGGAGGACCTGGGCTTGACTGGGGAAGAAGGGAGGCCAGCCAAAAGGGAAGGGATTCAGGAAACAACGTGCAGGGGCACGTCATGGCTAACAAAGCACTTTATTCCATTTGATCTTCACGGAAACCTAAAAAATGGGTCTCGTTCCCATTTTACGAGGAGAATCTGAAGCCAGAGAGAGGGGCAGTAGGTGGAGCCAGGACTCGACATCAGGCATCTGACATCAAAGCCTGCATCATCTTGGTCACACAGCATGAGGGGGACAGGGAGCAGAAAAGAGTTCCCATGGTGACTCGGACTTCCAACTCCTTTCCCTTCATGCACGGACAGAGGGCAAAGGAAGCCAAGGTTCCACAGGGGAAAATCATGGCCTGAAACTTCTGAAATGGCATCACCCAACTCTCCCCAGGCTTTGGCTGGTCTGAAGAGAGGTAATTGAGGCGTTTTGGAGCACATCACCCTCTGTCTTTATTTCTGCAGCTGAAACGAGCTCCCATTTCTTGGCTTTCACGTCGAGTCTCCGTTACACCTCGGCTTTTGCTCTGCAGGATAAATTGTGACTTCTTTGGCCAGTGGATTGACGGGGAGCATTTAAGGACACCTATCAAGTCTGTGCCCTCAACTTTGCCTCTCTGAGGCCTAGAGGCTGGAGAGCGTCCATCTGCCTGGGGACCAGTGAAAAAACAAAAAGAAAAACAGACTTGACCCTTATTTGTAAAAATCTCAGATGAATTGTGTTGTTCTGTTCTTTTAACCTGTTTTACAAATGTGGAAACTGAGGTTCAGAGAGACCAAGTGACTCATCCAAGATTGTGCAGCTGCAGGGTGGCAGAACCTGGCCTCTCCCTCAGGTCTATTTGACTCCAAAGCCCTGGGCCTCCCCCTGCCCAGAGAGCACTGGAGTTTGACGCAGCCTGTGCCATTCAGACTGCCAAGTGGAAAGTCTGCAAGATGGATAATGAGGAAGTCATTTTTCAGGAAATCAATGTGGATGAAAGATTAATTGATGAAACCCTGCCAAAAAGAGGCTGCTGCAGAGTCTGGATTTTTTGCCAGGAAGCTCAGAGCACCAGAGGAGGGTGAGCACTTTTCTGAAGGAGAAAGCTTGTGGGAGAGAAAAGGAGGCTATTCCTCTGGGCACACGGGGGCCCCTGTCATCTGGCCTTGGCACTGCTGTTGGGTGGCAGTGCTTGCTGGGTACCTGTGTTCAGACTCTGGCCACCCGCTGGCCTTTTGTGCCGAAGTTATCTCAGAGACCTGGTGTCTCTGTGTCTCCTGCCTCCCACTCAGGCAGCCGCTCTCTGCAGGAAGCCTGCCTGTACCATGCCTCTCAGGTTCTTGCTCATCTCAGCCCCGCCAGTGCTGCCGCCTAGGGCTGGCTCTGCTCTGTTTCCCCTGCCTTCCTCTTGGATGTGTTTCTGAGGGAGGCTGGGTCATGCTGTGGAAAGGGAGCCAAGCAGCGTGGCATCCGGACTCCGTCACTTGTGCTGTCACCTAGGTCGCTTACCCTCTCTGAACCTCCTTCCCCTCAATTGTAAGATAAGGATGACACATGCTCTAGGAAGAGTTGTGCTGAGGATGAGAGTCAGGTCTGGAAACCTCCCCTCCCAGTGCCAGGCCCTGGGAAACTGCTTGGGAAGAGGGGGCCAGTCAAACCTTGACTGTCAGAGCAGGTCAACTCTGAACTAGGACTCTCATTCCTTCTGACCTACCTGCCTGTGCTGGAGAGAGAAGCTGGGTCAGGGGCAGGTGGGATGGCAGCTTCCTGCACAAGCCCTCTCTGGTCTCGCTAACCTCCTGCCCACTCTCCTTTCTGTTAATACCTTCCCATACTGCTCCCAGCTCATGGGAGATGGATGGAGCTTGTGGGAGATGATGGAGGTGTATGGTCCTCCTGGCAGGACCCCACTTCTGTTCCAGAGCCCCTGGGCCATCCAGGCTGGTGCTCCTGGGCCCCTGTCTGGGTCCCTGCCCTGCAGCCCCTCAGCTTTTAGTAGAGCCAAGGATGATCAAACCTTTCTACCTGCTTGACCAGGAGAAGCTCAGGCCCTGGATTCTGGTGGGATGGGCTGTGGGGGTGCAGTCCCAGAGCTCAGAGTCTACAGTTCTACCAGAGGGGCCAGTGCGAGTTGCTAAAATCCCTTAAAGGGAAGGCTCCCCATTGCCTGCCCTTCTCCTGCATAATACCCGGCTGACCTGAGTGACAGCTTGATGGGAAGACTAGGAAGGCACCAGGACCAGGCCTGTGGACAAGAGAGGTGCCAGGGCAGATCAGGTCTGGAGCTTGGCAGGGCTTTTGGGTCAGTCCCTGTGGTGGCTGCCAGGTGTCCTCATGAAAGGTCCATGGGGTGAAGAGCATTAAGCCTGGCATGGCTGATGTCACCATCTGGAGACCTAGGAGGGGCAGTAGGCATCTCATGGGGGTGGTGAGACAACACCTAGCGTCAGGTGGCTGGTAAGGACAGAACGTACACAGGGAGGATGCTGGACCTCAGAGAAAGTGGTGGTGAGAGTGAGGTCAGGAGCCATACCGTGACCATGGAGGCAGGGGCTCAGGGCACAGGCAGTGTGCCCTGAGACTGACATGCTGAGAAGGAAGTGGGGGCAGAAGCCCAAACTTATGGCCTGGGTCAACTCATGATTGGAGATTGGGGTCATAAGTCTATGCGCACACGGAGGTCCCAGTCTCTCCTGACGCTTCCCCACCCCAGCCCTGCGAATGGATCTGAGACTCCCAAACTTCTCCCCATCCTGGTTCAGGGAAACATTGATGACTGGCCAGGATGAACGTACAGATGTTAGGCTTGAGTGTACAGCTGAGATGAGCTGCGGAAGGCAGGGCGTTCCCTTTTCCGCTGCCTCTGACTCCTCGCCGCTGTCCTCTCCCCTTCTCCCCCTCCCTCTGTCTCTCTGGCTGGAACGTGGCAACCACGGGCACTGCTGGCTGACAACCAAACACGGAGCGTCTTCTAACGGTGATGATGCCCTCAGGCTTGGAAAGTGATTATTAATTCTCAGGTAAGAGAATTAATAATAAACGAAGAAGGGCTGAGGTACAGGGCACGGGGTGCTCATGAAGTCCCTAGAACAAGGAGAACAAAGCATGTGGGCTCCATCCTCCAAGGAGAGAACTGAGTGTGTAAACTTTAGACATGCAGATGCGGTGGGGATGGAAGGGAGAGTCAGATTTGGGGACATGATTGTGCAAAGCTCCAGGGCAATATGTGAGGAGATGAGAAAATGTGCGTGCAGAGCACAGTCACACCCTGCAAAAGGCCAGGCAGGTGATTCAGTCTTCCAGCTGATTGTTCTCCTGGCCATTACCAGCTACCTACTCTGAGCCAGGCCTGGGTGCTAGCGGCACAGAAACGAGTGAGACAGTGTTCTTGCCCTCTGGGAACCCCTGACCTAATTAGAAAATTAGACCAACAAATGGATAATTTTCAAGCAGTTGGGAAGTCATGTTACAGAAGTGGAAAGGAAGGGTTCTTTGGGACAGCCTGGGTTGCAGAGTGATGGAGGTTGATGAAGAGAAGGCCTTGTGGAGGGTCAGATGGCCTCTTTTGCAAGGTTGAAAAAGCAGCTGAAGATAGAGCAGTCCAGGTAGAGTGGATGGCATGAGTAGGGGCTTGAAGGGGAACTGGGGACAACCACAAGACACTTGGGGAATACAGCAGGAGTCAGGGAGTAGCATGGTGAGATCAGGAGACTGGAGGACCCAGGGGTAGGTTCTTTGGCCTTGGAGAGCCCCCAAAGAGCCAGAAGTCCTGGAGGAAGCTGGGAGAATGGGCCAGACAGAGGGGAAGGGCTCTTTGATGGATACAACTCAGGATCAAGCGAGAATCCAGCCTGCCAGTCTAAGGTGGTCATGAGCTGACATCGGGGGTGGACAGACTATGGCCCCTGGCCCGTCACCAGTGTTCTTGCACAAAGTTTTATTGGAACACAATCATGTTCATTTATGCTACAACCTCAGAGTATTGGCAAACACAGAGACTGTATGGCTCATGAAATAGAAAATATTTCCCATCGGCCGTTTATAGAAAAAATGTACTGACTTCCGATTTAAAGTAAAGATGAGCTGGACAGCAAGAAAAGGAGGCTGGACAAGCAGCCTCCACACGTGTCCTGAATGTGTGTTTTCAGAGTGGTCTCTGCTCAGGCCAGTGTGGTTCAGACTGGACTGGGGCTTAGCTGAGCTGTTGATGCTGAGTGGGGCTTCCAAGAGCTTTGCCCTACCAGCGCTTGGTGATAGAGGCCTTGTACTCGGGACGCTGTGTTCCCTCTAGGTAGCTGTGTCCTTGTGGGAGAGTGCCCTGGGCTCTCCATGAGTGAGGTTTCCTCCTCTTTCAGAAGTTTTCAGCATGATAGCTGAGTCTTGAGAAAGCAGGGATCTGACCCCAGGAGTTCTCTGGGGTTGGGTACTAGGTGTTGTCATGGTTCCTGGGTGAAGACCCCCACCTGCAGCATGGATCCTGACTTCCTACCAGGCCCGACCTCTACCCAGCCCAGCTTTGTGGGAATCAGAGTTAGTGTTGCAAGGATCCGGAGAGTTATCTATTCTGGCCCAACCCCTCTACTGAAAATCTTTAAATTATTTAAAAGTGTAAATTACATTTCTTTCAGCTTTCTCTGGACACCCTTTCCACCCTTTCTGGACACACAGTTGCCGGCCAATCTTCTACTCAAGCTATTGCATCCCAAACTTCCCACAGCAATCCAGGGGTGTTCTGCTTCAGGTTCAGGTGTCATGAAAAGGTCAATAGACTTTCTCTGAGGAGCAGCTTCTGGCATCCATGACCTGCAGAGACAGACTCCATTAGCCTCTAGGTTAAGACCCACGTTAGGCTCACTTGTGCTGAAATACACTGGCAAGATGCCTGGCCGGGAAAAGCGTTAGGTGCTTCAGGGACTCTGGTGATGGGAGAGTGTCGGAGAACTACAGGGGCTGAAAGAGAGCGAGCCTATATCTGTGCATAATCAGACTGCCTCCACAAATTTATGTCTTGGGGGAGTGGTTTTGCTTTGCTTATAGCTTTTGCTAGATGGTAACAAAACAGGTAAGCCAGAGGTGTTCTGCCACTCTGCACATCCTACAAAGACTGATCCAAAGAACAAAGGCCTCACTTTACATTTGGCTGTTAGGACAAGGCCAAATGATCAGAAGGTGTATTGCCCTATACCATCAAGAACACAGTGACCTTCTGGTAGGCACTGGACAGTGATCGGGAGGGGGAGCCCGCTGCTCCCAGCTACCGTGCTAGGTTGCTTGCTTCCTTCCCTGAATCCTGTCCTTGTACGAGTCAGTCTTTTCTGATAGGCCTGGAGCCAGCAGGCTGCCCTGGACCTCGCTGTCAGCAGAGAGGAAATGCTGAAAGGGTAGGCCTGACTCCGCTCCCAGGAGTCTGGCTTTGAGCTTGGTGTAAAAGACTAAGTGGTGACTAAACAAAGGTTACTGGGGATGGGGAGGATACTTTTTAATTTAAAATTTCATGGGGAGATAATCATAGATTCATCTGCAAAGAAGTAATACAGTGATCCTCTGTTCCCTTTCTGCATTCCCCCCACCAGGAACATCTTGCAAAATTGTAGCACAATATGAAAAACAGGATATAATATCAATATCACAGAGATAGAGAATATTTCACCCACCACCACAGCCATCCCTCCTGTTGCCTTTTTACAGTCAGACTTACTTCCCTCCTTCCCCCTCCCCTCTTTAACCATGGCAAACACTCATCTGTTTTCCATTTCTGTAATTTTTTCATTTTCAGTTCAGTTCAGTTCAGTCGCTCAGTCATGTCCTACTCTTTGCGACCCCATGGACTGCAGCACGCCAGGCCTCCCTGTCCATCACCAACTCCTGGAGAGTACTCAAACTCATGTCTATTGAGCCAGTGATGCTATCCAACCGTCTCATCCTCTGTCACCTGCTTCTCCTCCCGCCTTCAATCTTTCCCAGCATCAGGGTCTTTTCAAAATGAGTCAGCTCTTTGCATCAGGTGGCCAAAGTATTGGAGTTTCAGCTTCAATATCAGTCCTTCCAATGAACATTCAGGACTGATTTTCTTTAGGATGGACTGGTGCAGTCCAGGGGACTCTCAAAAGTCTTCTCCAACACCACAGTTCAAAAACATCAATTCTTCAGCCCTCGGCTTTCTTTATACTCCAACTCTCACATCCATACATGACTACTGGAAAAACTATTGCATTGACTAGATGGATCTTTGTTGACAAAGTAATGTCTCTGCTTTTTAATATGCTGTCTAGGTTGGTCATAACTTTTCTTCCAAGGAGTGTCTTTTAATTTCATGGCTGCAGTCACCATCTGCAGTGATTTTGGAGCCCCCCCAAAATAAAGTCTATCACTGTTTCCACTCTTTCCCCATCTATTTGCCATGAAGTGATGGGACCAGATGCCATGAACTTAGTTTTCTGAATGTTGAGCTTTAAGCCAACTTTTTCACTCTCCTCTTTCACTTTCATCAAGAGGCTCTTTAGTTCTTCTTCACTTTCTGCCATAAGGGTGGTGTCATCTGCATATCTGAGGTTATTGATATTTCTCCTGGCAATCTTGATTCCAGCTTGTGCTTCTTCCAGCCCAGTGTTTCTCATGATGTACTCTGCATAGAAGTTAAATAAGCAGGGTGACAATATACAGCCTTCACATACTCCTTTTCCTATTTGGAACCAGTCTATTGTTCCATGTCCAGTTCTAACTGTTGCTTCCTGACCTGCATACAGATTTCTCAAGAGGCAGGTCAGGTGGTCTGGTATTCCCATCTCTTTCAGAATTTTCCACAGTTTATTGTGATCCACACAGTCAAAGATGTTGGCATAGTCAATAGAGCAGAAAGAGATGTTTTTCTGGAACTCTCTTTTTCCATGATCCAGCAAATGTTGGCAATTTGATCTCTGGTTCCTCTGCCTTTTCTAAACCCAGCTTGAACATTCGTCATTTTAGGGATGTTATATAAATGTAATCGTACAGTAAGTAACCTTTGGGGATTGATTTTTTTTACTGCTCAGCATAATTCTATGGCGATCCTTCTGAGTCATATGTATCAATAGTTGATTCCTTTTTATCGCTGAGTGATGCCATGAAACAGATGTATCGCAAATTGTTTTATCATTCACACATTGAAGGATGCCCAAATCAGTTCCACTTTTTGGCTGTTGTAAATAAAACTGCTATAAACATTCACCTACGAGTTTTTTTAATAAGGATTTTCCTGGGATAAGTGCAGAGGAGTGCAACTGCTGGATTACACTGCAGGATTGTAGTTGAATATTGGATTTTTGGTCTTAATATTTATTTGTCTGTGCCAGATGTTGCCATATGTGGGATCTAGTTCCCTGACCAGGGAATGAAACTGGTCCCCTGCATTGGGAGTTTGGAATCTTAGCCACTGAACCACCAGGAAAGTCCCTGAATATTGGCATTTTAAAGAAACTACCCAACTGTCTTCCAGAGGGGCTGTGCCATTTTATTATATTACATTTTTTACATTGCATATAATACACTCCCACTACATATGAGCCATGCAGGTCCTTTGCAAACTCTCCAGCATTTGGTATTGTCACTGTTTATTTTAACCACTCTAATAGATGTGCAGTGATATCTTACTGTGGTTTTAATTTGCCTTTTCCCTAGTGAGCCACGATGTTGATTGAACACGTTTTCATGTGCTTTGCTGCCATCTGTATATTTTCTTTGGTGACACAATTTTTCTTTTTCTCTGCCCGTTTTCTAATAGGGTTTTCTTTCCCCGCGAAGGAGCTTATTTTTATGCTGTTGAGTTCTGAGTGTTCTTTTGTTGTTGTTTAGTGTCTAGTGAAGTAACTGCAAGCTGCTCAGTCGTGTCCGACTCTCTGTGACCCCTTGGACTATACAGTCCCTGGGATTCTCCAGGCCACAATACTGGAGTGCATAGCCATTCCCTTCTCCTGGGGATCTTCCCAACCCAGGGGCTGAACCCAGGTCTCCTGCCTCGCAGGCAGATTATTTACCAGCCGAGCCACAGGGAAGCCCTTAGTGGCTAAGTGGTGCCCACCTCTTTGGCAGCTCCATAGACTGTAGCCCACCAGGCTCCTATCCATGGGATTTCCCAGGCAAGAATACTGGAGTGGGGTGCCATTTTCTCCTCCAGGAGATCTTCCCAACCCAGGGATTGAATCTGCATCTCCTGCTTGGCAGGTGGATTCTTTACCACTGAGCCACCTGGGAAGCCGTTTATTTATTCTGAATATAGTCCTTTGTTTAATAAGTGGCCAGTAAATATTTTCTTCCTGTCTGTAGGTTGTTTTTTTTTTTTAAAGCAGAGTTTATTATGAAGCAAAAATTTTTAATTTTGATGAAGTTCAATTTATCAAGTTTTCTTTTTGTGGACTGTGTTTTTAGGTGTCAAGTTTAAGAACTCATTGTCTAGTCCTAGGTATCCAAGATTTCCCTCAATTTCCCCCCAGCCCTGACAAAGTTTTATTTTTTACATTCATCTCCATGATTCATCTTGAGTCAATTTTTGTATAATATGTGAGTCTTCAGACAAGCTTCATATTTTTTTGGTCTATAGATTTCCCACTGCTCAGCCTCATTTGTTGAGAAGACAATCTTTCATTCACTGGATTGTTTGACACCTTTGTGAAAAATCCTTTGGGCATACATATGTGTGGGTCTGTTTCTGGGTCCTCTCTTCTCATCCATTCTTGTCACTGGGTCTAATACCATGGAGTCTTCATTAGTTTAATCTTGAAAATCGCATACACTGATTTCTTTTACAAAACTCTTTTTAGCTATTCTTGTTCTTTTACCTTTCCATATACATTTTAGAATAATCTTGTCTATATCCACAAAGAAACTCTGGAATTCTAGTCAAAATCGCATTCAATTCAGTTCAGTCGCTCGTGATGTACTCTGCATATAAGTTAAATAAGCAGGGTGACAATATACAGACTTGACGTACTCCTTTCCCTATTTGGAACCAGTCTGTTTTTCCATGTCCAGTTCTAACTGTTGCTTCCTGACCTGCATACAGATTTCTCAAGAGGTGAGTCAGGTGGTCTGGTATTCTCATCTCTTTCAGAATTTTCCAGAGCTTGTGGTGATCCACACAGTCGAAGGCTTTGGCATAGTCAATAAAGCAGAAATAGATATTTTTCTGGAACTCTCTTGCTTTTTCTATGATCCAACAGATGGTGGCAATTTGATCGCTGGTTCCTCTGCCTTTTCTAAATCCAGCTTGAACATCTGGAAGTTCACAGTTCACATACTGGTGAAGCCTGGCTTAGAGAATTTTGAGCATTACTTTACTAGCATGTGAGATGAGCGCAATTGTGTGGTAGTTTGAGCATTCTTTGGCATTGCCTTTCTTTGGATTGGAATGGACACTGACCTTTTCCAGTCCTGTGGGCACTGCCGAGTTTTCCAAATTTGCTGGCATATTGAGTGCAGCACTTTCACAGCATCATCTTTCAGGATTTGAAACAGCTCTACTGGAATTTCATCACCTCCACTAGCTTTGTTTGTAGTGATGCTTTCTAAGGCCCACTTGACTTCACATTCCAGGATGTCTGGCTCTAGGTGAGTGATCACATCATCGTGATTATCTGGGTCATGAAAATCTTTTTTGTACAGTTCTTCTGTGTATTCTTGCCACCTCTTCTTAATATCTTCTGCTTCTGTTAGGTCCTTACTATTTCTGTCCTTTATTGAGCCCTCTTTGCATGAAATGTTCCCTTGATATCTCTAATTTTCTTGAAAAGATCTCTAGTCTTTCCCATTCTGTTGTTTGCCTCTATTTCTTTGCATTGGTCACTGAGGAAGTCTTCTTTATCTCTCCTTGCTATTTTTTGGAACTCTGCATTCACTGAGGCGGCCTTACAAATAGCTGTGAGTAGAAACATTGCATTAGATCTGTATTATCAGTTTGAAGAGAACTGACATTTTGCCGTATTGAGTCTTCCATTTCATAAATGTGAAATGTTTCTCTGTTTATTTAATTCCTTTTTGGTTTCTTTGCTCAGAATTGTATAGTTTTCAGCATATAAGGCTTCTGCCAGTTTTGTTAGATTTACACCTAAGTATTTCATTTCTGTAGTGAGTTAAAGTAATATTTAAAATTTCTGTGTTCATTGCTAGTTCATAGAAATACAATGATTTTTGTGTGTTCATTTTCTATCCTGTGACCTTGCTAAATTCATTTATTAGTTCTAGTAATTATTTTGTAGATACCTTGGGATTTTCTATGTAGAGAATCATGTCATTTGCAAATGGAGGCAGTTTTCTTTCTTTCTGATCTGTATTCCTTATCTTTTATTTCCTTGGCTTGTTATATTGATCAGAACTTCCAGCAGTGCCTTTCACATTCTTATGTTGAATAAGAGTAGAGGGAAATGAACATTCTTGACTTGTTCTTGATCTTAGGAGAAGGCATTCAGTTTTGTATTTTTTTAACCATTAAACATAGTATTAGCAATAGGTCTTTTGTAGATGCTCTTTATAGAGTTGAGAAAGTTCCCCTCTGTTTCTATTTTCCTGAGTGTTTTTTTCCCTGTAATTTTTGGGTGCTGACTTTTGTCTAATGCTTGCCTGTATTGATCGATATGATCATTGTGGAGCTCTATACCAAGGTTGCATAGAGTTGGACACAACTGAGGCGACTTAGCAGCAGCAGCAGCAGCAGCAGCATACCAAGGTCACAGTTATAGATCCCTACACCAAGGTCCCAGGTGTGGAGGCCTATACCAAGGTCACAGGACCAAAGTTTCTGGAACTGATAGATCTCCATAACAACTGTTGCCATGAGCCTCTGGATCTAAACTGGCCAGTTTCCTAACCCCATATTAGGTAAAATACCTACGCTATTACCCACCCTATAGCATCCTAACCAATTACCTAATGCCACCCTTCTGGTGAAAGTGAAAGTGAAGTCACTCAGTCATGTCCGACTCTTCGCGACCCCATGGACGGCAGCCTACCAGGCTCCTCTGCCCATGGGGTTTTCCAGGCAAGAGTGCTGGAGTGGGGTGCCATCGTCTTCTCCGACCCTTCTGGTAGGAAGGCTATAACAGTTGGCTGCACACATGCATGCGCGCTGTGTGCTCTGTGGTGTCCTATACTTTGCAACCGCATGGAGGTAGCCCAGCAGGCTTCTCTGTCTATGGGATTCTCCAGGCAAGAATACTGGGGTGGGCTGTCCATTTTCTTCTCAATCTAGTTCCCTGACCTGAGGGGATCAAACCCAAGCTCCTTGCACTGGCTGCAAAGAGTTTTAACCACTGGACCACCAGGGAAGTCCCCTCGCTTAGTTTCTTGAACCTATAGGTTTATCTGTTTTGCCAAATTTAAGAACTTTTCAGCTCTGAATTCTTTTCCATGCCTGCCCTTTTTCTTCTCCCCCTAGGACTCCAGTGACACGAGTATTACACATTTTGTCATGGTCTCAGAGCCCCTGAGCCTTTGTTCCTTTTTTTTTTTTTCAGTCTATTTTCTCCCTATTAGAATAATTAGAATAATTTCTATTGTTCCACCTTCTAGTTCACTGATTTTTTTTACTCCTTTCCCTTCATTCTGCTGTTGAGCCCATCCACAGAGCCTTTTATTTTGGTTTTCGTATTTTCACTTTGGTTCTTTCTTATATTTTCTATGTCTTTGCTGAAACTTTCTATTTCTTTGCTGAGGCTTTCCAATTTTTTCATTGGTTTCAAGCATGTTTGTCATTCATGAAAGTATTTTTTAAAAAGCTACTTTAAGATCTTTGTCAAATAATTCTAACATTTCTTTCATCTTGGGGTTGGCAACTTTTGATTGAATTTTTCATCCAGTTTGAGATTTTTTTTCTAGTTTTGAAATGATAAGAAATATTTGTTTGAAACCTGGACATTTTCATATTATGTTATGAGATCCTGAGTCATATTCAAGCCTCCTGTTTTGATCGGTTTTCTTTGACACAGCTCTGACAAGAGGAGGAGGGTGGCTGCTTCGTTACTGCCAGGTAGAAGCAGCAGGGCAGAATCCTCAATCAGCCTCTGTTGACACCATCAGGGTGGCCCCATTACTGCTGGGAAAGTCCTGACTGTCCACTAGGCCACTGTGACACCACTTCAGTGAGAGGTGGAAAGATGTCTCATTACTGCCAGCTGGGGATGACGGCCCAGCATCCCCATGTGGTCCCTCTAATACTGAGGAGGGCCACGATTGCCTTCATTACTGCTGCAGGGATACAAGTCTCAGCTTCCAATTTGTCCTTCATGACACCACCTGACTGTTGTTAGAGCGGCTCATCATAGCCTCACAAGAGTGGGAGTCTGGGCTCCTCTTTCAACCTCTGCTGGCATAGATGGGGGTGAGGCCATGGATGTTTTATGCAGTGTCTGTGGAAGTAGAGTAGTTACTGGGTAAAACCTTTCTGTCTTACTAGGCCTCTCCTTTTCTGGTTCTTTTCTTGAGAGAGGAGACTTCTGTTGGGGCTTTTTTGGCCCGCAGCTCACGGCATTTTCAGACTGCGGTTTTCTTTAACTCCACTTCTATGATAAGATATAGGAGGCAAAAATAAAACCCAGGCATGTCCTTACCAACCCATTCCTTGGTTCCATGATCTCTAGCTGATCTGCCTCCATTTCTCCATCTTCCAGATCTTTCTTAGGTTTGTTTTTGAGGGTAGTATCAAGGGCTTTTAGTTGTACTTAACAAGAGGGATAGGGCAAAGTATGTTTAGTCCATCTTCCTATAAGTGGACGTTCCCCTGTCTGGGGCAAGACTCTGATTCAGAAGACATCAGTGGGAGATCCCAGCTCAAGTGAATAGGTAGGTGGTGACTTCTGCTATGAAGCGATCACTGAAGACTGTCCCCTGACTCCTGGTGCTGGGACATTCCAATCACCCCACGTATCTGTAGTTCAGACACTGTCCCTGCTGTTTCGGGGTTCGGCATCATATGCTCTTTTATTCATGGAAAGAAATATCCAGCTGCAAGCATAGAGAAGCTTTCCAGTGCTCAACTCTTCTCTCACAGGAGACCCTGCCATGGAGAATGTGGACTCCTCATCCTTGGAAACATTCCCTCAAATGTTGAAAGTTCTGGGCTGGAAAGGAGTCACTAGACAGCTTCTGAGGCCTTCCTAATGCTGATTGTGAAACTGTGAGGTCTCCCTCCTCTTTTTTGGATGACTGTCAGGTAACAGGGGCCTTGTGTAAATTTCAGTTGATTCGATGCTGATTCTCACTCTGGACTTTGCACACAGAATGTTGTTTGGGTCACTGACAGAGTGGTGGCTAAGTGGCTGAATGACTGAATAGTATAGGGGACAGCTGGCGTCCACTCGGACCAGCTACTCTCAGACACAGGGTGAGTGAGAAGAGCTGGCTGATACCCAAACTGTGGAGGAGAACCTTAATGTCAGACTTCTCCCTTCCCCACCAGCTCTGAATATTACATAATACTATGGTTCAGTCAGAGCCAGCAAGGACGGGCTGACTCAAAACTCACAGGATAGCAAATATCCTTAGAGATTTACCCTGCCTTGCCATCCCATCCTTGGTTCAGGACAGTTTGGGCTCTCCCAGATCTGATTACAGCACAAGGGCTAGATACCCAAAGCTCAGATTCAACAATTTAGAAGTCTATTAGGTAGGGAAGAGAACCAGGGTGTAGAAACTGCTGGCTCAGTACTTTTCTTTTTCTGAGTCAGGAGCAGACATCAACTAATGAAATATACCCATTAGGAAAAGAATGATGGAGAATTCCTTTCAGGAGAATCATCGAGGCTCTCTGGAGGAAAGAAAGCTCTATGACTGGGAGAAAGATTCAGGGATTTCCTGGAGAAAGTGTCTTTTCAAAATGAAGAAGATGCTATGTTCCAGGCATTTTCCTATGGGTTATCTCAATTAAGTCGCATGGCACATAGGTAAATTAGTCATCAATATCTCAATTTTCAGATGAAGAAACAGGTTTGAAGAGGTTAGTAAGTTTCTCTGAGGTCACAAAGCTGTCAAGTGGCAGAGCAGTGATTTGTACCCTGATCTGACTCCAAAGCTCATGCTTTCAGCAAGCCATCATCCCGGCTTTTCTAGATGGGGAGCACCAAAAGGAAATGTTCTTAAGATATTTGCTGTTGAAGTACCAGGCTGAAGAAAAAGAGGGAAATGAATATGTGTTTCAGATTGACCCATAGTTACCACTTTCTTGGGTTATCATTATTGCATCTCTGACCTTCTACCTGTGATCACTCTTCTTTTGAATTAAGCATGCCCTTTAGTGAGGATATTAATCTGGTGTCCAATCAGGAGAGAGAAATCAAACAGTAATTTGAGCAAAGAAAGTTTAATATAAGCAATGAACTATAATGGGGACTGGCGTAAGAAGGAATTGGATAATAAGTAACAAGGAGAATATAGTAATATAGGCTGTTTCCTGTGTCTGTTGGTCCTATATTTTTAACTTACTACTCTCATATGTATTATTACACATACATGAGAGGTTTAAGAACTGGAACCAGGAAGACAAACTCCCCCGCAGTGTCTCTCCAGTGCCCTCTATTGACAAAGCTTAACATGATATCAGCCAGCAAAACAAAAATATTTAAGAGCAGAGCTCCACTTTGGCAGAACCAGAGGGTGAGTTTGGAGCTGAGAAACATGAAATTGATAATTGGCACAGTGAAGGTCTTCTGATTACACCTGTCTCAATTTTCATTTCAAGGCTTCACCTCCATTCTTGATATAAATTTTGCTGGGTGTATGATTGATATTTTTCTCAACACCTGAAGAAAGCATCGCACTGTCATTTGGCTTTCCTTAAGAAGTCATCTGGAGAAATAAAAAAGAAGTCATCTGTCAATTTTTTTCTTTCTTTGTCTTTTTTTTTACAGGTTATTTTAAAGACTCTTTCTTTGCTTTTGGTTTTCTGCAGGTTCACTATGTCTAGTTCAGTTCAGTTCAGTCACTCAGTTGTGTCCAACTCTTTGCGACCCCATGAACCACAGCACACCAGGCCTCCCTGTCCATCACCAACTCCCAGAGTTTACCCAAACTCATGTCCATTGAGTTGGTGATGCCATCCAACCATCTCATCCTCTGTCATCCCCTTCTCCTCCCGCCTTCAATCTTCCCAGCATCAGAGTCTTTTCAAATGAGTTAGCTCTTCTCATCAGGTGGCCAAAGTATTTGAGTTTCAGCTTCAACATCAGTCCTTCCAATGAATATTCAGGACTGATTTCCTTTAGGATGGACTGGTTGGATCTCCTTGCAGTCCAAGGGACTCTCAAGAGTCTTCTCCAACACCACAGTCCAAAAGCATCAATTCTTCGGTGCTCAGCTTTCTTTGTAGTCCAACTCTCACATCCATACATGACTACTGGAAAAACCATAGCTTTAACTACATGGACCTTTGTTGGCAAAGTAATGTCTCTGCTTTTTAATATGCTATCTAGGTTGGTAATAACTTTTCTTTCAAGGAGTAAGTCTTTTAATTTCATGGCTGCAATCACCATCTGCAGTGATTTTGGAGCCCCCCAAAATAAAGTCTGACACTGTTTCCACTGTTTCCCCATCTATTTCCCATGAAGTGATGGGACCAGATGCCATGATCTTCGTTTTCTGAATGTTGAGCTTTAAGCCAACTTTTTCACTCTCCTCTTTAACTTTCATCAAGAGGCTCTTTAGTTCTTCTTCACTTTCTGCCATAAGGGTGATGTCATCTGCATATCTGAGGTTATTGATATTTTTCCCAGCTATCTTGATTCCAGTTTGTGCTTCCTCCAGCCCATCGTTTCTCATGATGTACTCTGCATATAAATTAAATAAGCAGGGTGGACAGCCTTCACGTACTCCTTTTCCTATTAGGAACCAGTCTGTTGTTCCATGTCCAGTTTTAACTGTTGCTTCCTGACCTGCATACAGATTTCGCAAGAGGCAGGTTAGGTGATCTGGTATTCCCATCTCTTTCAGAATTTTCCACAGTTTATTGTGATCCACACAGTCAAAGGCTTTGGCATAGTCAATAAAGCAGAAGTAGATGCTTTTCTGGAACTCTCTTGCATTTTCAATGATCCAGCAGATGTTGGCAATTTGATGTCTGGTTCCTCTACCTTTTCTAAAACCAGCTTGAACATCTGGAAGTTCACGGTTCATGTATTGTTGAAGCCTCGCTTGGAGAATTTTGAACATTACTTTACTAGCATGTGAGATGAGTGCAATTGTGTGGTAGTTTGAGCATTCTTTGGCATTGCCTTTCTTTGGAATTGGAGTGAAAACTGACCTTTTCCAGTCCTGTGGCCACTGCTGAGTTTTCTAGATTTATTGGCATATTGAGTGCAGCACTTTCACAGCATCATCTTTTAGGATTTGAAATAGCTCAACTGGAATTTCATCACCTCCACTAGCTTTGTTCATAGTGATGCTTCTTAAGGCCCACTTGACTTCACATTCCAGGATGTCTGGCTCTAGGTGAGTGATCACACCATTGTGAATATTTGGGTCGTGAAGATCTTTTTTGTACAGTTCTTCTGTGTATCTTGCCACCTCTTCTTAATATCTTCTGCTTCTGTTAGGTCCATACCATTTCTGTTCTTTATTGAGCCCATCTTTGCATGAAATGTTCCCTTGGTATCTCTAATTTTCTTGAAGAGATCTCTAGTCTTTCCGATTCTGTTGTTTTCCTCTATTTCTTTGCATTGATCACTGAGGAAGTCTTTCTTATCTCTGAGTTTCAAATCCCAGTTCTAACCTGGATTTGTAGTTGCAGTCAGTATTCAGAAATTTTTGTCTTCTCCACCTAGAATTCAATGGCTGAGGTAGTCAATTTTTTTTTTACTGTCCCCTCTGATGAGGAGGTAGGGGGTTACTTCTATTTTGCCCTTTGAGGACACAGTCCTTTGAATTTCTAGCTTTCTTCAGGGGACAGTGGTTCTCTTATTAGACTATGCACTTTAGATGGGCTGTAATCTTTGTCTCCTGTTTCCTGTACACTCCCGCGTCATGAACACTGAAGCTCGGGGTCATCTGGGTTTGCAAAATGCCCTCCAGGGAACATTGGTTTCAAGTATTCTCATAGGTGTCCTCCTTTACCTTATTTCTGACCCCTGAGGATTTGTTGCCTTCTTCCAAATTCATTTATTTGCAGACTTTATTTAGCCTAGTGGAAGGTTTGTCAGAACATCAGGTTTAAGAAATAGTAGCTCAACTAAGCTAGATGCAGTGTTACGTTTAGTCCTCACAATAATCTTGGGGTGTTTTTGACCCAAAAAGTTGAGATTCAAGGAGTATACACAGACAGCAAGTAGCAGAGCGGGTATCTCGAATTTTCTTGAAGAGATCTCTAGTCTTTCCCATTCTGTTCTTTTCCTCTATTTCTTTGCACTGATCGCTGAAGAAGGCTTTCTTATCTCTTCTTGCTATTCTTTGGAACTCTGCATTCAGATGCTTATATCTTTCCTTTTCTCCTTGGCTTTTCGCCTCTCTTCTTTTCACAGCTATTTGTAAGGCCTCCCCAGACAGCCGTTTTGCTGTTTTGCGTTTCTTTTCCATGGGGATGGTCTTGATCCCTGTCTCCTGTACAATGTCACGAACCTCATTCCATAGTTCATCAGGCACTCTATCTATCAGATCTAGACCCTTAAATTTATTTCTCACTTCCACTGTATAATCATAAGGGATTTGATTTAGGTCATACCTGAATGGTCTAGCGGTTTTCCCTACTTTCTTCAATTTAAGTCTGAATTTGGCAATAAGCAGTTTATGATCTGAGCCACCGTCAGCCCCCAGTCTTGTTTTTGTTGACTGTATAGAGCTTCTCCATCTTTGGCTGCAAAGAATATAATCAGTCTGATTTTGGTGTCAACCATCTGGTGATGTCCATGTGTAGAGTCTTCTCTTGTGTTGTTGGAAGAGGGTGTTTGCTATGACCAGTGCATTTTCTTGGCAAAACTCTATTAGCCTTTGCCCTGCTTCATTCCGTATTCCAAGGCCAAATTTGCCTGTTACTGCAGGTGTTTCTTGACTTCCTACTTTTGCATTCCAGTCCCCTATAATGAAAAGGACATCTTTTTTGGGTGTTAGTTCTAAAAGATCTTGTAGGTCTTCATAAAACCGTTCAACTTCAGTTTCTTCAGCATTACGGGTTGGGGCATAGACTTGGATAACTGTGATATTGAATGGTTTGCTTTGCAGACGAACAGAGATCATTCTGTCGTTTTTGAGATTGCATCCAAGTACTGCATTTTGGACTCTTTTGTTGACCATGATGGCTACTCCATTTCTTCTGAGGGATTCCTGCCCACGGTAGTAGATGTAATGGTCATCTGAGTTAAATTCACCCATTCCAGTCCATTTTAGTTCGCTGATTCCTAGAATGTCGACATTCACCCTTGCCATCTCTTGTTTGACCACTTCCAGTTTGCCTTGATTCATGGACCTGACATTCCAGGTTCCTATGCAATATTGCTCTTTACAGCATCGGATCTTGCTTTTATCACCAGTCACATCCACAACTGAGTATTGTTTTTGCTTTGGCTCCACCCCTTCATTCTTTCTGGAGTTATTTCTCCACTGCAGCAGATATTAAGAAGAGGTGGCAACAATACACAGAAGAACTATACAAAAAAGATCTTCATGACCCAGATAATCATGATGGTGTGATCACTAATCTAGAGCCAGACATCTTGGAATGTGAAGTCAAGTGGGCCTTAGAAAGCATCACTACGAACAAAGCTAGTGGAGGTGATGGAATTCCAGTTGAGCTGTTTCAAATCCTGAAAGATGATGCTGTGAAAGTGCTGCAGTCAATATGCCAATAAATCTAGAAAACTCAGCAATGTCCACAGGACTGGAAAAGGTCAGTTTTCATTCCAATCCCAAAGAAAGGCAATGCCAAAGAATGCTCAAACTACCACACACTTGCTCTCATCTCACATGCTAGTAAAGTAATGCTCAAAATTCTCCAGGACAGACTTCAGCAATACGTGAACCGTGAACTTCCACATGTTCAAGCTGGTTTTAGAAAAGGTAGAGGAACCAGAGATCAAATTGCCAACATCTGCTGGATCATGGAAAAAGCAAGAGAGTTCCAGAAAAACATCTATTTCTGCTTTATTGACTATGCCAAAGCCTTTGACTGTGTGGATCACAATAAACTGGAAAATTCTGAAAGAGATGGGAATACCAAATCACCTAACCTGCCTCTTGCGAAATCTGTATGCAGGTCAGGAAGCAACAGTTAGAACTGGACATGGAACAGACTGGTTCCAAATAGGAAAAGGAGTACGTCAAGGCTGTATATTGTCACCCTGCTTATTTAACTTCTATGCAGAGTACATCATGAGAAACGCTGGACTGTTAGAAACACAAGCTGGAATCAAGATTGCTGGGAGAACTATCAATAACCTCAGATATGCAGATGACACCACCCTTATGGCAGAAAGTGAAGAGGAGCTAAAAAGCCTCTTGATGAAAGTAAAAGAGGAGAGTGAAAAAGTTGGCTTAAATCTCAACATTCAGAAAACGAAGATCATGGCATCTGATCCCATCATTTCATGGGAAATTGATGAGGAAACAGTGGAAACAGTGTCAGACTTTATTTTGGGGGGCTCTAAAATCACAGCAGATGGTGACTGCAGCCATGAAATTAAAAGATGCTTACTCCTTGGAAGAAAAGTTATGACCAACCTAGATAGCATATTCAAAAGCAGAGACATTACTTTGCCGACTAAGGTCCGTCTAGTCAAGGCTATGGTTTTTCCTGTGGTCATGTATGGATGTGAGAGTTGGACTGTGAAGAAGGCTGAGCACTGAAGAATTGATGTGTTTGAACTGTGGTGTTGGAGAAGACTCTTGAGGGTTCCTTGGACTGCAAGGAGATCCAACCAGTCCATTCTGAAGGAGATCAACCCTGGGATTTCTTTGGAAAGAATGATGCTGAAGCTGAAGCTCCAGTACTTTGGCCACCTCATGTGAAGAGTTGACTCATTGGAAAAGACTCTGATGCTGGGAGAGACTGGGGGCAGGAGGAGAAGGGGACGACCCAGGATGAGATGGCTGGATGGCATCATGGACTTGATGGTTGTGAGTCTGAGTGAACTCCGGGAGTTGGTGATGGACAGGGAGGCCTGGCATGCTGCGATTCATGGGGTCGCAAAGAGTCGGACATGACTGAGCAACTGAACTGAACTGAATTGAACCAAGCAGAGCAGGGCTGGGACTTGAACTTACATCTTTTGGCTCTATTTCACTCCAAGTTCTCCCCACCACACTACTCTGGGTCCTTGGTCTTCTCTCTTCATGTAATGCAGATTCTAGAGCTCTTTGGAATGTGGACTATTCCTTAATTTCAGAAAAGCACTGAGAATTCTAGAAGAGTCTTATTTAATTCTTCTCTCACTTGACTGAACACAGCTCAGCTTCTCTTGAGGGTACCTACTTTATCATGGTGGAAGAAGACCCAGTAAGGACTGTTCAAACTGTTAAACTAGGGGCATCGTGGCTGCAGCCCACACATCCCTAGAGGTCTGTGGGGAGTGAGGGAGTGTGGTCTCCTTTGCAGGGTATTTTCCTACTTCACTTAGTTTAAAGAATGTACTCGTGATTCTAGAATTGCTTTGGGAATAGTGTGCTCTGCCCAAGCCCCTCCTCTTCTCCCTTCCTCCTTTCCTCTTTGTCTGCCTTTCATCAGGTTCTCCCTCTCTTACCAGGGAATTCAGCATAAACCTCAGGGATTGAGTCCTTATGTCAAACAGCCTTCAACGTTGGAAACATCAGAAGTATACATTCTGTATTTCTTCCAGAGTTGGAAAGAACTGAGGCCAATTAAAAGTGAACTTTTAAGAGAAATGAACATCTTGCATGCCAGGTTTCAGCTGAATGTCACTGCAATTGCCTGAGTTATAACTATCAGAAAAAAGTGCATTCTAATTATGGAAATGCCATTAGGAGGAGTTCCTTCTGCCTGAAAACTTAAAAAATGACTACCACCTCTACTTATACTCCATCTCTCAATGCAATTTCTGTAGTCAGAGGGAAAGAAGGCAACATACTGCAGTGAAAAGAGGATTTGTACCATACAGAATCTGGGTTTGGATTCTAAGTCCATCAATTATTGGCTGTGTGATCTTGAGCAGAACAAACCAACCTCTGATCCTTTATAGATGTTTCCACATCTGTAACATGAGGATAAAAATACCTACTCCATGAAGGTGTTTTCAAGATGAAATAAGATGGCATACATGGTGTATGTAGCATCTAGCCTGGCACATAATGGATTGTAAAATTGAGTGGCTGGAGATGGAGGGACAATGATAATTATCATTAGACTGAGGAGAGAGCTTTGATGCAAATAATAACTGACGCAGTTACTAATTTAAGCAGTTTTTCACTCTAGTGATCTCTCCACATTCATTTAGACATGGAGAGTCACACACTCATTTAGATATTACTCTTTGGTGCCTGCAGGCATGGGTGGCAGACTCCACACAGGAGATGATGACGGCTTAGAACTCTTGTCTTCCCAGAGAATCTTGACTCTGGGAAGATCTCCATTTCCTGATCTCGCTGATATCTGGTTTGATCTTATGCAGGAACTCCTCTGCCATGGCTGAGTATTTCCCACCCTACCCCCACCCCACCCCAACACTCCACCTCCTATTCAAGCTCCAACATAATCTGGATCAATCTTTTTCAATAAGTGGAACTTGGACCCTGATGGCTGGGAAAAAGTAGATTTATTGCAGAGAGTTCCACAGATCTATACACTTGACAAGCATTGCTTATAGACAGCTATGTCTTGAACTTATATATTCACATATATTACAAATCTGTAGATGCTCTTGTGAAAAAAACTACTTAAAGATGATAGTAGATGCAGAGAAGCTTTTTGAATTGTGTTTTCTCAGTCGATGAATACCAAAAGCACAGCCTTGTGAGTCTGAGAATATTTTGTGTTTCATTTGAAAGGGCTGGAAATTACCAGAGATCTGATGAAAGACTCATGTCTTGGTGGGCTGACCTGCCCCGCTCTCTTCCATCACCTCAATCTGCAAGACCAGTGCTGAGGAAGGTGACAGTATCATCCTCACCTGCCAGGGAGGCATCTCTCTGAAGGACAACTATGACCCACCTGTGCTTCCAGCTGGATTTCTCGGTACCCCTGGAGGCTCATTATCTGGGCACTGGGTGCTTGGACCTGGGCACCTCAGTTCCAGCTGCCCTCAGCTGTCTTTGTGCTGGTCCTGTGCTGTGAGGCTGGTTTTGGTGGAAGTGGAAGACCAGCAAACACTATATATATTTATCTTTGTTTTTTTGTCCACTTCTTGTGGCATGTGAGACCTTAGTTCCCTGACCAAGGATTGAACCTGTGCCTCCTCCTTTGGAAGTGCAGAGTCTTAACCAATGGACCATCAGGGAAGTTTTTCAGCAAATACCATATTAATGCCAGGCAAGTGGGTCCAGGAAAGGAAATGGACAAGAGGGCTGGAGCACAAAGAAGTGAGACAAAGAAAGGATGGATGTGGTAGGAGAACAAAACAACATAGAGGGTGACCAACTGTTCTACTCAGCAATGGCTGGGAGAAGAACTCAAAAGAAATTTAATTGTGGGGGTCATCCAGCCTCCATATTTTATCTTTTATCCTCTTTCTCCTTCTCTCCTCTCCCCAATTCCTAAAGAGGTGTGCTCTTCCTAAGATTTACCCATCACCACGGCTTTGTGCCCCCTCTCCTCCCATTTACACCAGAGCCCTACTCTTTCAGTTACCACCTGTTGCTTCCGTATCCCCTCTCCCTCTTGGCTCTCCCTCCTCAAGCACATGACCACTGTGTTTGAAGGCATACCTTCACCCTAATGCTCTCTTTTCGTCCCCAGCCAAAAACTGGAAAAAGTGCTCTACTGTTTTCTCATGCCCCATCCCCTCATTTCCTGTTTGCTCCTCAACTTAGGGTAGCGTGGCTTCTGTCCCCACTACCCCATTCAATCTGCTCTGGGTGACCTACCAATGTCCTTGCCATCAAACCAAATGCACAGTTTTCAAACCTTATCTACTTAGGTCTCTCTGGCATGTTTGACTATTGATCACATCCTCAGTTTCTTTAGGGTCTCCTCTTCGTGAGAGCCACTGACACCTACGTGTTGCTGGTCTTTAGGGGGTCTGAGTTTGCCTTTTCTTTCCTCTTAACCCCACTCCATTTGCAGCAAATCTGTGGTTTTAACTACTATCTGTCAAGAACTACTGTCTCCAGCTCTGACCTGAACCTTGAGCTCTGGACTCTTATGCACAATCACCAACAGGATGGTTCCTCTCAAGTATAGCATCAGCTCTTTGGACTCTGCCTGAGCTGGAACTTGTCATTACCAACTGATGGACCATCTGTCCCCTTCCTCCACCTATGCTTTATATCTTTGTTGTGACATCCCATCCGTTCGTTATTTAAACAGAACACAGTCAATCCTAACTCCTTGCTATGGACTGAATTGTGGTCCTCTACAAATTCAGATGTTGAAAGCTAACCCCGAATATGTCTGGGTCTGGAAGCAGGATCTTTAGGATGTAACTAAGGTTAAATGAGGGCATAGGAGTGGGGCCCTAATCAGGTAGGACTGTGGCCTTATAAGAAGAGGACATGTGAAGACACAGTGAGAAGCTGGCCATCTGCAAGCCAGGAAGAGAGCCTTCCCCAGGGCAGACCCTAGGGCAACTTGACTGAAAGCTTTCAGTCTCCAGAGCTGCCAAGATTAACTTCCTATTGGTTAAAGCACCCAGTCTATAGTATTTTTTATGGCAGTGCGAGCTGACTAATCCTCTCCTCTTCCTTTTTCCTCCTTTGAATTAGAGAATTCTGTCAATCCTAGTATCTAACTAGCTTTCTTGTTTAAAGTTTTAATTTTTATTAATGTTCAAAATGACCACAGTTTGGAGATTCAGGCAGTTCTACAAGTTCTTTAACAAGTGCTGTTGTCCCCATGCTAGGCCACTCCACTGTGTTCAGTCGCCTCTTCTTTTGTGGTTATTTTGGTATTTACCTCCAGCTCTGAAGTAGCTCGGGAGAAGGCAATGGCACCCCACTCCAGTACTCTTGCCTGGAAAATCCCATGGATGGAGGAGCCTGGTAGGCTGCAGTCCATGGGGTCGCTAAGAGTTGGACATGGCTGAGCGACTTCACTTTCACTTTTCACTTTGATGCATTGGAGAAGGAAATGGCAACCCACCCCAGTGTTCTTGCCTGGAGAATCCCAGGGACGGGGGAGCCTGGTGGGCTGCCGTCTATGGGGTCGTGCAGAGTCGGACACGACTGAAGTAACTTAGCAGCAGCTGAAGTAGCTCAATTGGTAAAGAATCTGCCTGTAGTCCAGGAGATCCAGGTTCGATTCCTGGGTCATGAAGATCCCCTGGAGAAGGAAATGGCAACCCACTCTAGTATTCTTGCCTGGAGAATCCCATGGACAGAGGAGCCTGGTGGGCCACAGTCAATGGGTTGCAAGAGTCAGACACCAGTTAGTGACTAAACCACGGGAGTTTCAATTCATACTGCTACTCCTTGGTAGTTCAGTTTAGTCCCACCTGTTGCTTCCTCTATGAGAAGAAATCAGGTTTTTTTCCCACCCTTATCTCCTCATGTACACATCACACACTTCTGCAACTCCCCCGCCCTCCCTTTATAGTCACATGATAATTTCAGTTTAATCAAGCTATGACTAGTTAATTTTTATTTGCAGCTTAGTCATTACTTGTCCTTTCTTGTACAACTTGTTTGATCTCTGTGGAGTTTATAATTATCTTCCATTAAATGTTTCCCATACTTTTCTTTGTACTCTTCACTAACTCAGCCCCTAAGCACTCTCCCAGAGGTCTACATCTCCTCTCAGTATGTTCAAATACATAAGATAGTTCTGTTACTGGGCCCTTTCCAGACTCTGAACAGCAATACCATAGAAATGAGTATCACTTCCACAAGTCACTTAGGCAAACAGAGCTCCTTATTAAAAGAGATTGCTTGTGCATAAAGGAGAAGGTAGGTCTCCCCTGGTGGCTACTCGGTAAAGAATCTGCCTGCAGTGCAGAAGACCTGGGTTCAATCCCTGGGTTGGGAAGATCCCCTGGAGGAGGGCATGGCAACCCACTCTAGTAATCTTGCCTAGAGAATCTCATGGACAGAAGAGCCTGGCAGGCTGTAGTCCATAGAATCACAGAGTCAGACAAGACTGAAGCAACTAAGCAGCAGCAGCGAGGGTGAAGGTGAAAAAAAGGTGCCAGCTCCCTGAGTAGAAGACACGAGTTGCAAAACCAAAGGGAGGGTTTGTCTCATTACCACTGATAATTTCCAGAAGTCATCAAACTTCTTTGAGCAGCAGCAGGAGGCTCCATGGTGGCTATCTGGAATTGGGAGCACTTCTATGAAGACAAGAAATGCATGAGAATTTTCTGCAAGAAAGCACAGAAACGGATAAGGTTGACATTTAGGTATACTAGTGTAACAGAGGTAAGGTGAATCTTTTATTCCTGTGAGCCTGGCTTTTCATCTCTGGGACTCAGGCCCCAGAGCCTTTGTTCTTTAGCTCTCAAGGCCTGTTTTGCCCAAGGCTGTTCCCTGGTCTTGTCTTCTTGTCTCTGTTCCATCAGTGTCTTCTGGAAGAAGTTGCTTATGAAGTTTTTGACCCACTGCAAGGTGGCCTGCTGACCTCTCTGCCTGCTGCACAGAGATGACCTCAATCAGTGTTCACTGTGTCCTAAGAGTCCCTGGGCCTCTCACTTGTCCCAGGTCCCCTGTTGGATCTCACGTCATCTTCTTTCCTCATTTACTTCCTCATTTTGGTAGAGTGTATCCTCTAGTAACTTTCTGAGAAAGAGTTCATGAGAGGCAATTGTTTTTTAAACTTGGTAAATCTTTAAGTGTGTTTATTCTGCTCTTACACTTATTTGATATTTTGAATAAGTATCGAATTCTGAGTTGAAAGTTATTTTCCCTCTGTATTTTAATGGGATTGCTTAATTTTCTTCTAGATTTCAGACTCACCAGTGGGACATTTCATGTCAATCATATTTTGATGCATTATGGTAATCTTTTTTAAAAACCCTTCTCTGAAAACTTTTAGAGTATTTTGTTTGGCCCCAGGGTTCTGAAATTTCCCTTCTATGCCTTGGAGTGACTATTTTTATCAATTGTGCTGGGTACTCAATGGGCCTGTTTATTGTGAAACTTACGTTCTTCAGCTTCAGGATATTTTCTTGAAAAAAGCTTTTAAAAATGTTTCCTCCTATCACTTTCTCCTCTTTATGTCTAGAATTCTACTTTTCAGCTACTGGAGCTTCTGAATTAATCCTCTAAGTTTCTAATCAACCCTTTCTCATTTTTCATCTCCTTAGCTGTATGCTGTAATCTCTGAGAGACTTACTCAGTTTTCGCTCCTAGCTCTTGTATTGAAGCTATCACTTCTCCTCACAGGTTCCCACTAATTTCCAAGAGCTCTTTTTTGCTGTTGTTTGTTTTCTCAAAATTACTTTTTAATAGCATCAGATGGCTCAGCAGGTAAGGAATCTGCCTGCCATGCAGGAGGCGCGGGAGACTTGGGTTTGATCCCTGGTTTGGGAAGATCTCCTGGAGGGGGAAATGGCAACCCACTCTAGTATTCTTGCCTGAGAAATCCCAGGGATGGAGGAGCCTGGTGGGCTACAGTCCAAAGGGTTGTGGAGTTGGACACGACTGAGCAACTGAGCACTTACTTTACTCACTGCTTTAATTTAGTGGATTCAAAATCTTCACATGCTTCTCTAGGGTCGTTACCATTAGATATCTGGATGTTTTCTTTTTCCTGCACTCTTTCCCGCAGCTGTTTTCCCCCATGTGTTTCAGTCTCTCTCAGGGTAGAGGCATTCCTCACGCATTTGGGGGTCCTTGTTTGTCTGCATTTGTTCATCTGTTCATGATTGGGACTTACCAACTCTGGGTCACAATGCAGGGCAATTTTGCTTGACTGTTTAGTTGGAGTCCTTGATATCATAGGTTTTGGATCTTCCTGCTGGACTGGTCAGGTTTCCTGGAGGAGCATCTTCCAGGCTCCTGCCTGGCTTAACAGCAATCACTGGAGTCCGTTTGGAGAAGAAGATTGTAAGTCTCAACATCTAGTTTACTGACAAACAGTCTTTTAATTCCTTTGTTTTTAGTATGGTGGTCCTAGTATTAACTGGACTTGGTGTCCTTAGTCCAGAGATCCTAGATATGTGCTGTCCACTACAGTAGCCTCCAGCCACACGGTGATATTAGCACTTGAAGTGTGGCTCATGTAACTGAGGGATTACATTTTCTAATTTAAATTAATTCATTGATAACATGCATACTTTATTTGGTACTGGGAAACTTTTACACACTTTGGAACAATTTGGGTATGTGCCTGTACTTTTTTAAATTGTAGATTTATGAAATCTAAACACAGATCAAGTATTCCAATGAAAACATTCAAATTGATGTGCATTTGAGTGTAAAATACACATTGTATGCTGAAAAGAAGAATGTCAAAGATCTCATCAATGGTTTTCTCAAAATGATAATATTTTAGAAATACATTAGGTTAAATAAACAACATTGTTAAAATTAATGTGACTTTTTTTAAATGAGGACTCTGGAAAATTTTAAATTACACATGTGGCTTACACTATTTCTATGGACAGTGCTGTCCTAGAGGCTGGAGGTGATGTTCCAGTGAGGAGAGACAGTCATCTGGTTTGTCTAACTGCTCCATAAACAGACATACACTCAGGCTTTCCATCTGAGCCTTGCTCTTCCTCATTTGCAGAAACCCAGTGCTGCCGGTGCCTGGGCCTATGGGTCTTCTCTGACACAGACTGAGTGGTTCCTGGTTTTCCTCACCATCAGGCTAGAATCCAGTTTCCTTGGGTTTGCTTGTTGATTGCCAACTAGTTGCCTGCCTTCAGGTTTCCAGAAGTTTACTGCTATTGACTCTTTTTCTATCCTCTTTACCTTTGGGGTTTACACGTTAAAAAAATTATATTTTGGTGTTTCAGTGGGATTTCAGGCAGGAACAGAGACAAAGATGTATGTGTCCAGTCCACCATCCTAAACTGGAAATCCCAAACCTTTTGATTCCCTCTCTTGATCCATCCTATGGTACTTTTTGTCATCCTTTTTTAGGAGGAAAATCCCACCAGATTTCTCTTAGCTGATCCTACTTCCAGCCTTTTCCCATACAAAGCTCCATTCTAGGTTACAAATCTGATTATATTATTCTTCTGTTTAAAACCCTTCAACAGCTCTCAGGACACAAACATAATCATCCAAGCTCCGTGTAGATCCCCAGGAGCTGACCCCTTCGTCCCCCTCTGCCTTACCTACTACTGCTCCCCACTCCAAATCTCATTACCCACCTTCTCTGTGGTGGAGATCCTTTATCTTTTAATTCTTAATTTCTTTATTTTGTCTGTGCTGGGACTTCGCTGTGGCAAGTGGGCTCATCCTTCTGGTCGGTGGGCTTTCTGCAATTGTGGGGGATGGGCTTAGTTGCCCCACAGCACGTGGAATCTTGTTTCCCTGACCAGGGATGGAAATCACGGTCCCCTGCACTGGAAGGCAGATTCACAACACTGGAGTACCAAGAAGTCCCCTGAGAGAGGTCCTTTAATGCCTCTGCTTCTCCCATGCTAGTCCCTCTTCCTTCCACCTCCTCCACTTGGTCAACTGCCCAGTCCTTGACAACACAGCTCACCAGGACTTCCCCAAACCTTGCCCTTGGTGGAGGCAGGTTAGAGCACGGGAACTAGACTGGGTGTCTCCCCTACTATAACAACAATAGCGGCCAGCAATCCTGTGTGCAGCAGACACTCTTTAGGGCCCTTTACATACTTCAGATCATTATTCAGCTCAGTTCAGTTCAGTCGCTCAGTCGTGTCCGACTCTTTGCGACCCCATGAATCACAGCATACCAGGCCTCCCTGCCCATCACCAACTCCCAGAGTTCACTCAAATTCACGTCCATCGAGTCAGTGATGCCATCCAGCCATCTCATCCTCTGTCATCCCCTTCTCCTCCTGCCCCCAATCCCTCCCAGCATGAGTCTTTTCCAATGAGTCAACTCTTCACATGAGGTGGCCAAAGTACTGGAGTTTCAGCTTTAGCATCATTCCTTCCAAAGAAATCCCAGGGCTGATCTCCTTCAGAATGGACTGGTTGGATCTCCTTGCAGTCCAAGGGACTCTCAAGAGTCTTCTCCAACACCACAGTTCAAAAGCATCAATTCTTCGGCGCTCAGCTTTCTTCACAGTCCAACTCTCACATCCATACATGACCACAGGAAAAACTATAGCCTTGACTAGACGGACCTTTTTATTACTCTCCTCATTTTCTCTATCAGAAAAGTGAGGCTCAGAGGGGTTCGGTGACATTCCCAGATGACTTACAGAGCTGGAAGCTGAGCTCTGGGGTTGCTGCCTGTGCATCAAAGGTGCCAGCGCCTTCACCAGGCTGTAGTTGCTGGCACATCAGGCTGTGACTCCAGTAGACTAGGAACCACCTGGGGCCAGGGGCCAGGTCTTTGTCATCTCTGTATTGTATTAATAAGTGCTTGGCACAGGGCCTGGCATCTAGTAGGTGCTCAAAGTGTATTTGTTGAACAGACCTGCTATCCTCTAATCATTTTATTGTGGTGCCTACCCATTTCCCACAAAAAGGACCCATTAAAAGACAGCTTGAGCAGCTTCCCAGGCATTTGCTTCGACATGTTTTGTGTGTTCTTAGAATGGTAGTCTTATTATTATCATATTTATTTTTTAAAATAAATACACTTTTAAATCACCACAGAGGTTTAAATGATGTGGAAAATTTTAAGAGGCTTCTTTGATGAAAAGATTGTTTTCTCCATACTTAGCATAATCTTCCTTTGAATTATGCCAGGAAATCTTAAAGCTATAGTTTTATTTTTTTCTCATTGCAATCCTCCTTTTTTTGGATGCTTTGCCAGTGAACAATGGGAAGGAAGGAGTTTTCTGCATGCAAAACACTCCTCTGGTGGGAGGGGTCGAGGGACCTTGCAGTTTGGGCTCACCCAGCACTGGAGCAGCAGTGGGAAACAGGCCAAGACCCTCAAGCCAAGCACCCCATTCTCTGTCCTGCAGAGTCTGATTGTTGAGTGATGCCCGCTTGCCCTTCCAGATGAGGGTGGCCTCCAGGTACGCACGCAGCGGGAGGGGCAGTGAGCAGGTGGAGCCTGTAACCCCTGTAAAGAGGTAAGTCTCCGGAGAAGGAGAGATCGTCAGCTCCTGGAACCCCCATATAGGGGCCGAAGGGGCAAAGTGGCAGAGCCTTATGCAGGGGGAGGGAGAAAGACCAGGCGTGTGCTGAGTTTGCTCCTCCATCAGGCCTTTCTCCCAACACTCCCCTCTCCCATCCTCCCTTCCTCCCCCCCCGCAACCCCCCTCACGGAACCACATGCCATGTCCATGGCTGTCTCCAGGGACATGAAGCGTAGACAGGCCCACTCATGCTGGGCCACACGGCACTCAGAGCTCTCTCTGCAAATGAATACACCAACAACTGGTTGAGATACCAGTCCCCTGTGAGTGTTGCTCTGAGTCCTGGTCCTCGGGATTGACAAGATTCTGTTTCCAGGCCTTCGAGGCTGAGGACCAGTCCTTGGACTGGGAGGTTTGCTGAAGTAGATACTGTCCTGGGAGACAGTTGGGAAACAACTAGCATCTTTATTCCAGTGAGGCCCACCCTCATTGCAGGCCATTCCCTCAGCTGGCTGCATTGTGTGTGTGTGTGTGTGTGTGTGTGTGTGTGTGTGCGTGCACACATGTGCACCTTCAAGAGCTACTTGGAAGGTCCATGGAGGCTGACACATGGAGACTACACCATTCCCTTTCCCCACATGCCTCTCCCCGGTCCCCAGCGAATCACTGTTGATCAAAATCCATATACTAGGTCATCGGCTGGGAGTTAAAAACCCAGAAGTGAAGAAGAGCTGTAATTCCCACCTTTCTTACAACATCCTGGGAGATAGCCTGACCAATGAAGCCAAGTAGGCCTGGCTCATAAACTCGGGGCTCCACGAATTAGCCATGTGCTTTGGGCTGGCCTCTGAGACACGGGAGCCTCAGTGTCCAGGTGGGGGTGTGTGCCACCCACAGGCCGACAGGAGGATCATGTCAATGTATGGCAAAACCAATATAGAATTGTAAAGTAAAATAAAAAATTAAAAAAAAATAAATGGGCACATGTACTTGCAGCCATCGGTACAGAACCACAGCCAAGCGCACAGGAAGAGCAGGGCAAATGGTAGCCTATATTGTTTGCCAAATTCTGAATGGGGTCCCTGCACAGGATGTGGAAGAAACAAGTGTAGCTGGGGGCTAGGTTTTGCAGAATTTATTGTCTATATTCCCACCAAGAGTTCAGGCTGGTAACCATGAAATGCTGCGTGGAGGAGGACACAGACCCCTTGATTCTCAGATGGTGCCATTTGGAAGGTGCACTGTACATTTAGAAATAGCTGTGTGCGTGTGTGCCTGTGCACGTGTGTGTGTGCACATGTGCACCCATGCCTGAGTATATTGGGAGAAAAATAATACATTCAATGTGAATAAGACATGTTTTGATTTCAGCAACATTAAATATATATGAAACTGTGCATCTTAAGAAAGAGCAGTACTGTTCTTAATAGCTTATAGTGATTGAGTCCTTGCTTTGAGCTGGGCACTGTGCTAATTCTTTGCATCAGTGATCTCACTGAATCTCTATGAGTCTCTATGAGAGTGACACTGTTAGACCTTCACTTGGCCAGTAAGGAAATAAGAAGCTCAGAAAGGTTAAGTAAGTTTTCCAAAGCCACACAGCTACTAAGTGCTACAGCCAAAGCTGATGACCAAAGCTTATTCCCTCTCCAATTTAGGATACCAAGTTCAGCGTTGACTAGAGCACTCATTATCTATTTCTAAGCCCATTTCTCTTATTAGGGGCACATACAATTCCATCAACATATTCATCACTTTTTATAAGCTCTCCTTTGGTTTTAATAGAGCATATATTCTGGAAAGAATCTATTAACCATTCCCACTCTAATGTGAATTCAAGTTATAGAATCGTGTGTGTGTGTGAAGTCGCTCAGTCATGTCCGACTCTTTGCGACCCCATGGACTTTAGCCTACCAAGCTCCTCCGTCGATGGGATTTTCCAGGCAATAGTACTGGAGTGGATTGCTAAAACTCTTACAGTGACAAGGGACTTAAATTGCATCTAACTTCATTTCCTGCCAAATGCAGAATTATCTGAACAGTAGCTCTAACATGGCCACCCAGACTGTCCCTCCATCCCTCCCGTGGCAGAGAGCTCATGGTCTACCACCTCTTTATACCCACAGAGCTCTAATTGCTAGATGATGTTGAACTAAAATTTGCTTCTTTGCAGCTTTTTACCAGCGATACTCACTCTTCTCTCTGGAGTGATTACAAAGTAAATCTGCTTCTTCCTTCTCATGACAACTTTTCAGACACGCATGAGCTCTCATATCCCTTCTCTTTTCCTGGCAGAATGCTCCATTTTCTTGATATATCCTCTGTAACGCTAGTTTTAGTCTCTCACCAGCCTGGATACTGGGGCATGTGTGCATGTCCTAATTAAAAAATCTAGCACTGAACATATCTCACCAGTCAAGGTCCTTCTTCTGGGGTGTTTAAAATGCAAAGTGAACCTCTTAATCATCAGAGCAGAGGTCTTAGTTCCCTGGGAAGGAACTTCAGACACTGACTTCCAGCTATGAGGGTCATTATGAACCAGGTGACACGTATACATAGCTACCCTATGACATATTTGACTTTTTTTTAACCTGATATGGACAACTGGCATGTCACTTAGGTCTTCCCAGTTAGGCTGTCAGTTTATCCAGGGTGGGCATCACATCTAATCATTTCTGGGGGCCTCTTAAATACCTGCTGCAGTGGTCTGACTCCTTTTGGCTGCCAATAAACGTGTTTGATTGATAGACTCACTGGAGCCGAAGAAGTTATTTGCCGCTCTGTTGCATCTCAGAATCCAGCTGTGTCCAGCTGGAGCCAGCCCTCTTGTTTTCACTGTGACCGTGGACCTAGGTCTCATGGCTTGTTCATGTAGCATGGTAGGATGAATTTCCCTTTAGAACTCCACTCTCTGCTCCCTCCAGCTGGGGAGAGGGGAGGAACCCCGAGTGGACCGGTGCATCCAAAATTGGGAACAGCCATGAACACGGTCCCTCTTGCTCTCGCCCACCACCTCCTTCTTGTTTTATCTATCCGCCAATGTTTGGATAATAAAAATCTCCCAGATGTAGGCATATTCCAGGGCTGCGGCTAGTACAGAAGGTGGGGGTGATGTATCAAACAGATGTTTTCAACTGTATCGTCACTGAGCCTCTTGCCTCTGCTGTACCTCCTGGCCTCCCCCTCTCCTCCCCCATCCTCCCTGATGTCGCCTATAAATCAAGTGCCTCTTCTTAAAATTGTAATCACCAAAATAAGGTGGTGATTTATAAGGAATTCTGAAATACCAAATAATCAGCCAAACACTTCAATTTAATGGCAGCAATAAGTCAAGTGTCTCCACGCTCAGCTCCAGAGGAAGAAACACGTCTTGCTCTTGGTTGTTTAGAAATGACAAATGCTATTTTGTGAGTTGTAACAAATCAATTATCCACATGATGAAAACAGAGCAAGTTCTTTTTAAGATATACTTTTATGGACACATTTTAAAAGATGTCCCAGGAAGTTGGGAGGGGGCGTGGGTAGAGATTAGAGAGCTCTCTAGTTATTTTTCTGGCAACAGAAATTTGGGGAAAGAATAGCTCCGAGGAGAAAACCATCCAAAATGACATCAGTCAGAGATGCAGGTGCCCTGTGCTGATGGAAGGTGTGCACAGAACACTCAAGGTCTGTTTTTCACCCAGTCTGAGCAGGTAACAAGGAATCGGCTCCACCTGCAGGGGTATTTTCACTAGAACTTTCGGGTTCCCCAAAGAGCTCTGAGGAGGCATTCAATCCTGCAGCTCTCCTCGGGCACATTTATCTGCCTTGCATTTTTCATTTCAAGGAGAATTTCTTCTTTGTCCATTAAGGAAGCAGTCATGCCTCAGTAGCTGGCCTCGAGATTGGAACCTGTGTTATCTCATTATGTACGCCCATCTGTTAGGGCCGCCCAGAAGGGTTCATGCCCTTTCCCTGGTTCTATTTTCCTCTACTCCCAGACTGCATTCAATTGCCACACAATGAAATACAGGAGCATCTGCTGGAACCTCTCCTGTCAAAGCAGGTGGGGCTCAAAGTCATCCTTGGTTTCCAGCCAGCTGGCAGCTTGGTTGGTTTCAAATGCTTTGAGGTCACACCATCACAATTCCCAATGTCACGGTTGTCCCAGTACACTGAGCTTCAGACACTTCTGGTGCAATGGGTGCTGTTTCAGACAACACCCTTCGAAGTGGATCTTGACAAACTGGAAACTGTTGTGGATGTGGGTGACTAGAGGGTGGAGAGGGTGGATGGTTTGGCCACTGTCTCATGAAGAATGGTTCAGAGATTACAAATGCTTTCAATAAAGAATAAAAGACACACCATGTAGGGGTCGATGCATAACTGGTGCTGAGAGTGAGCACCAGGTGTCTAGTGAGCTGAAGGTGTCTAGGCAGAAGACTGTGGTAGGCAGCAGGTGACCCGGGTGGGCCCCTTAGGCTTTGCATCTCAGGCGTGCATGGCGCTGTCCATCTGAATAGTGCTGAAGCCTTTGCTGGTGATGGTCTGCAGTACAGCTGTAGTTTCGCTATTAGACTTTCTTTGCCACTGCTGCTGCCCACTGTTCTGCCTGGTTTACTCTTGGCCTCTTTCCCTCAGAACCCAGTCCCTCAGCTCGGCTTCTCTCAGCAGGCTTCCCTTCTACCTTCTTTCCTTCTTTAAATCCTTGTTGCTTTACAATAAAAATTTTCCTTTGTGTTCCACTCCTACCCTTTTTTCAGTCGGTCTGGTTTGGGTGCTCTGTGGATGACTGGTTTGTGATCCACCCATTGGTTCATTCACTCAACTGTTATTGCAGTGCTTTCTATGTATTATGTAAGTATGCAGATGTGATAAGTAATTTTATGAGTTAACTTGACTGGGCTAAATGTTGCCCAAATAGCTGGTAAAGCATTATTTCTGGGTGTGATTGTGAGAGTATCTCTGGAAGAGACTAGCATCTGAATCAGCAGACTGAGTAAAGAAGATCACCCTCACCAACGGGAATGGGCATCACCCAATTCTCTTAGGGCCTGAATACAACATAAAGGGAGAGCA
The DNA here is from genome assembly GCF_014754425.2 of Oryx dammah. NCBI lineage: Eukaryota > Metazoa > Chordata > Mammalia > Artiodactyla > Bovidae > Oryx > Oryx dammah. The sequence goes on along the minus strand of NW_024070201.1, from coordinate 40,867,856 downwards.
GGGGCAAATTTTCTCCCTCTGCTTGAGCTGGAACCTATCCTCTCTTCTCCTAGGATATCAACTCTAGTTTTCTCACCTTCAGTCTAGGGTTGGGGCTTATACCATTGGCCCCTCACCTCTGCTCTCAAGCTTTGGACTAAGATCTAATTATACCACTTCCTTTTCTGGTTCTGCAGCTTGCAGACAGCAGAGCATGGGGCTTCTCAACCCTCATGATCATTTGACCAATTCCTATGATACATGCATACAAATATAAATACACAGATATAGACATAGGTAGATAGTAATAGCTATGATATAGAAGTCTCCTTCTCTCTCTCAGCTCTTGGTTCTGTTTCTCTGGAGAAGTCTGACTAATACAACATGCAAACAGTTGTACTTTGTAAAGGTAGAAGCGGGTGTTACCAGAGAAAGTTGCAAGGGGGTGGTGCCTTAGATTGCATAGTCAGGGAAGACTTCTCTGAAGAATGAGTGTTTGGACTGGGACCTGAAAAACGAGGAGTCATTCAGGTGAGCGTAGGAGCAAGAGTGAAGGGAATAGAGTGGGCAAAAGCATAAAAGAGCTTGGAGTGCTCCAGAAGCTGAAGGGAGACACATCCAGTATTCCTTATTATTCCTTTGTTTTGTCACAGCATGAGTGCTGGCCGCAGGGAAGTTCTCTCTGGCCAGAAGCTCTTGTTCAACTGGATGCGTGCCTTGTATGTCCTTCCCGGTGTTCACATCCCTGCCTAGTCGTTACCTCCTCCAGGAAGCCTTCTCTGAGCAGCTGTTCACACTCACTATCTCTTACCCAACCTTGTGTATTCTGTGGCATCTGTCACTAAATGAAATGACATTATTTATTTCATCACTTCTTGATAGATCATCATCTCCCATTCGAATGAAAATGACAAAAATTCAAATGCTATTCTAATGAGCTGTCATATTTCCAGCACCTGGCCAACAATAGGCCCTTAATACATGTTTTGTGAATTAATGGATGATGAATGATGTGCTGGAGAAACAGAACATTTGTAAGGAAATGTAATTCCATTATAATCAAGCAGCCGCAGGACAAATGCCGAAAGGGAAGAAGGAGGATGTGTTAGCGATCCACGCCAGGACAGTATTACACAAGGAGGAAGATGTGTAATGAGCATATTTATTATGTGAACGTAAAGGCCAGTACTTAAGCTCCTTGCTCTTAAGTAGGCTAACATTTCTGCTGTTTGTATTATGAATTTGCTTAGCAACTCCTGTCACCTTTATGATAAATAAACACAGACACATTTCTGTAACAGGCATTCTTAATAATTAAGCTGCTGCCAAGCCCGCAGTGAGTACCCAGCTTGTCACTGGTCACAACAAATGCTCTGACCTACAGGCTTTCCACGGCTCTGCCTTCCAAGGGATCATGACTGGTTGTTTAATGTTTGCACAGTTGTGAGGGGATGAAAAGGCAAGCTGACCTACACTTGGATTATTCACAGTTCTTTGCTGAGCCTTTAAGTATTATTAGCAGTCACTCATGAATTCCCTTCTGCTTTTTCTACCACGCTTTTCTAGTTGCTGTTTATAAAACAGATATAGTCCCATTGTCCAACCCCAACACAAAACAGAGCAAAACAAAGATCCCAGTATTGGAGAACCAAACAGGTTGGGAAGTGGATGACTTGCTGGGTGGCTGCTCAGATGTAGAGAGTGATAAGAGACAGGAATTGGGATAACACTTAATTTATGGCTTAGGTGACTGGTGGATGTGTTGTTGTCAGCTAGAGGGCAGTTCGAGAAGCAGAACCATTAGGAGCTCTGTCTCTATATATTGATGTGATCTATCTATAGACATGCATACAGATGTAGACATAGATACAGACATAGATTTATTATAGAGGATTGACAGGCTGCAATGTGAGAGCTGATCAACAGTTTATGTAGGGCTGTCACATTTGTGTCTGGATGGCAGAAATCAGGAAAGAATAGACAAGAAAGATACAATGTGGGAATGCAAGACTAGAGGAGCTCTACAAAGATGAGGCAGTGCCTGTGAAACTGGCCTAGAAACTGAATTGATCTCCCATCACCTTTAGGTTTACAATAGAGGAGAAGCTGGTTTCCTTGATCGCAGAGCTAATATGCATCATGAATTTGCTTAGCAGCTCCTGTTTTCAGCAGAGAGAGATGTTGATGGGAGAGATCTGGCAGAAGCTGGAGGAGCCGCCTGCTTGGCTGCTGCCTCACATGGGCAAGAAGACCAGCAGATAAGCAGCATCAACTGCCCGGCAGTGGCTTTCTGAGAGTAAAACAAAACTGTCTCTCCTTCACTTCCACCTTCTAAATCTTCTGTAAAATATCTCTTATGGCCACGCTAACCCAGACCTGTGCAGGGAAGAAGATGGTGAGAAAGAGATGGTCCAGTCCAGCAAAATCAACACATCCCATTACAATGAGGATTGACAAATCCCCAGTGAACCTAAGAGAGGTCAAGGCTGTGGGTGAAATGACCCAGGGATTGCAAGGAGCCAGAAAATACAATTATTGAAGGGATGGGCAGAGGGTAGGAGCCTACTTGGAGAAGGAGAAGGAGAAATCCCAGAGGTTGTGGACAAACCAGGGCAGGCAGAGTTCCTGGGTGTGAATGTTGGTGAGAATATGTGAGTCCATAAATAATGACACTGACCATGAGGATGATAATAACTAGGCATGGTAACACATTTAATGGCTGGTATCTACGGCCCTGGCCAATCAGAATGGATGCTGGAAGGTGGACCCCAGAGGTTCCCAGGTTACTGAGGGAAGGCATCGCACCACCGCGTGATGGTGGACCTTGGGTGGGCAGGGGCATTGGGGAAGCAGCTATTTAACATCCAGCAGGGCATTTCCCCACATTTTGACAACTTTTATGCTGTCTTGGTGCGTGTTTGCTTTGTATCAGCCCTGCTGGTAGCTAACATTAATTTTGTGCCTACTGTGTGCCCAGCTAAGCACCATGAGTCAGTGTGGTGGTGCTTCTGGGATGCTTGCCCACCTGATTTGGCTGGGGACTGGGCATGAGGGACGTAGGGATCAGGTGGGGGTCAGAATCTTAGATCCTGGCAGGGCAAATTTTCAGGCCCATCTTTAGCAAACATCTGTTTCCAAGCATGCACCGCTTTCACAGGAGGATATATTTTGGGGAGGTTTTATAGGTCCTGCTCCACGTGGGGGAGAACGTTTAAACCGGCAGCTGCTGTGAATGAGTACCATGCTGCTAATGAGGACAGCCTGGGGAGGAGCAGCTGCGCTGGCTCAAATGGCAAAGGCTGCGACATCTACCTGGTGGAGTCCTGAGGGGCTGTCTCTGTGGGGCACATTCTGAACTACTAGGACGCATGGAAACTTAGGGTGGGCATTCAACTTGGAAGCTCTTGTCTTGAATGATCTGATGTGACTGTTCACCCAGATCCAACACCAGATTTTCAAGGTGCCATTTTGATTGGCAGTTTATGGCTACTGCTTTGGAAGACCTGTGTACTCAGAAAGACCTGTGTACTCAGAAGTAACCTGGAGGTCACTCACCTTGCCTTTGTCCCCTTCTCTGCAGCATCCGGGGTCCTGTTTGCCACTTAACCTCTGTCTCTGGTCCTGCCAACTTTCCATTTCTCCATGAGAAATTTTAAAGAGTTGCCAGGGTATTGTTATTTCAAATGATCTTGGCATTTGTCTTAATAGTACTACCAGACTGACCAAGGGATGACCCTAGCTCCAATTTGTTGCCAGTTGGCTTGGCATTTGGTGAGGCCAAGATGCTCAGTCACTTAGTCATGTCCAACTCTTTGTGGCCCTGTGGACTGTTGACCACCAGGCTCCTCTGTCCATGGAATCTTTCAGGCAAGAATCCTGGAGTGGGTTTACACTTTCCTACCCAGGGATCAAACCCGTATCTCTTTGTCTCCTGCATTGGCAGGCAGATCCTTTCCATAGGGCAAATTGGACAGGTTCACTTTCATATGTGAGCCAGGCAGCCTCCATCTGACTGCAAATGTGTCTGTACTCTGGGTCACTTGCAGCATGTGCTTTTGATCTTTGCAGGACTGCTGCTGCTGCTGCTAAGTCACTTCAGTCGTGTTTGACTCTGTGTGACCCCATAGATGGCAGCCTACCAGGCTCCCCCATCCCTGGGATTCTCCAGGCAAGAACACTGGGGTGGGTTGCCATTTCCTTCTCCAATGCATGAAAGTGAAAAGTGAAAGTGAAGTCGCTCAGTCGTGTCCGACTCTTCGAGACCCCATGGACTGCAGCCTACCAGGCTCCTCCGTCCATGGGATTTTTCAGGCAAGAGTACTGGAGTGGGTTGCCATTACCTTCGTTTGCAGGACTGGAGATGGTGAAAATAGTTCGTTGGCCCTCTCACTTGCCACTAGGGGGCAGCACAAAACACACGCTGTATTACAAGTGGGTCAGTGAGAGTCTCCGATTTATGTGGCATGTCATTTGACTGTATATTTATTCTCAACCTGTTCCTTCCTTGGATATTGTTCCCTACATAAAGAAGGAAATCAGCCAATGGTAGCAAATTGGATTAAGCATGATCTTTTGGCGACTTCTCTGGTAGTCCAGTGGTTCAGACTCTGTACTTGCGCTGCGGGGGCGATGGGTTCCATTACTGGTTGGGGACTTAAGATCCCACATGCTGAGCAGCCAAAAAAACAAAAAACTCCCCCCAAAACAAAATCAGCGTCTTTCAAGAAATTTATTCTTTACTCCAAAGACATGAATTCACAATAAGGATTCCTTAGCAATAAATAGCAGTGTCTTCCTTCCTAATCATTTGGTATGAAATACTCTGCGTCTGGAAATAAGAAGGGAATTCCAGGTAGGGACAAGGACACAAGCAGAGGTGTAGAAGTCGGCATAGTCTGGTTTGGGGAAGATTGACTGTGACAGCCATTGATGGGGTTAACTGGCGGGAGTGAAGTGTAAGCAAAACTCCCATTTTTATTTGATTAATAACAGCTTCAAAAGAAAGACTGACAGCTACTGTTTCAGACTCCCAGTGTTGTAAACTGGGTTTTATATTTTTGGCAACCACGGGGGTTTAGGCAAAGAAAAGAAGAAGAAAATAATTCAATTATTTTATGTTTAATTATATCTGGAGTTACCACTAATAACTACAAATTTCAAACCATTACAATTTCCAGTTTTATCTCCCTATGATTATTGAAAACATGTTTCACAGTTCTTCATGTTCACCTACAAACATTAAAGGTTTGCATATCAGATGGGCCAAAACAGGGGTGTCAAAGCAATTTAAAAGAAAGCCAGTCCTTATCTCTTTCTGTAAAATGGCAGCTAAGAAATTGGCCACTTGAGCGGGGCATAATCTAGTGTAGTTTCTGTTGGGGACCTATCTCAGTGTGATTTGTAAGCAAATAGATTTTTTAACTACCTGGGTTGTAAATAATCTTTATCCTCCAGCTTCTTTTATCAGCCAAGAAAACCCATTTACAGCATGATGCCTGGATAAACAAAAGTATTTTTAGGTCCCAGTGATTTTCTTCAGTTTTACTTTAATTAAAACTGATTCTCTTCATAAAAGGTGGTTCATATCTCATCTCAAATTTTTCTTTCTTGAAGAGGGACTTATAGGATTCTGTTTTTACTGAGATTAGTATGCTTCCCTGATATCCAGAAGTGAAATGGCCTTCAGTAGCTCCTAGGGCAAAGTCAGAATCCAATAGCAAAGCCTGCTTTGGTTTTGCCTCTTGCTGCCATCCCAGCCATGTCCTGGGCCCCTTTCACTCCAGCCCCACTGAATTCACTATTCTTCCAAGGGCTGTGATGCTCTCCACTGGTGATACAGGGGATGGCCTCTGCCTGGAACATACTTCTGTGCTCCCTTCATTCACCAGTACTGCCAGTCAATTTCTGTCTCAGATGAAATGTCCCTTCCTTAGAAAATTTGCTCTGACCACCCCCCAACCCCCACCCCTTTCCCCATACCCTTCAATAGCCCCCGTGCTTCTGTATTGCAATGTTTTGTTTCCTTGTAATTTTCTAATTATTGATACTAATTTATTTAGCATCTATCTCCTCTGCTGTACTGTAAGTTCTTGGCGATAAGGACTGTATCTGTTCATTCACTACCCACCTCATTGTATAGCCTCAGGGATTGGATGCACTCAGTTAATATTTGTTAGCTGGTTGGCAAAAATCTAACTCATCATTAAAGCAACTAAACACATTAAAGTAAAAACATTTTACATTAAAAATATTAATACTATATACTTTAAAATTACTTACAAAGTAAGATTCAATTCAGTCAACTATAGATACATTTCAGTATCTTTTTCATTGATTCTCAACAGCAGCTCATCATGAAAATGATTTATCCTGGAATCATTATCCTGAAGTCAGAAGCATCCTCAGGACAACATTTTCACTGCAATTTCAGCTCATGGATTTCAAGATAGTTTGACAACAGATGTCCTTCCATCTTGGAGCTGTCGGAGGCATTTTCTGCCTCAGTCATAAGGATTTTATTGCCTGCTTATGGATTATAAGCCTGCTTATAAACCAGACAGAGTGGCCTTAGCTGGCTTCCTCACCTTCAGCTTGGAAAACCTCCACTATGGAATGAATGACATGTGCAAAACAGCCTTCCTCAAATCACAGGGAAGAAATTTTCCCTTGGATACTCACATTTGAAAATCAAAGTGAGATGATTTCTCCTTAATTTTGCCTTTAGTTAGGTGATCCTTGTATGCAATAATGCTCTATTAACCTCTGACTTTTAGATTGTGGCATCCAGATCCTTCCTTTACAGAACTTACCATCTGGTTAGGCACAAATAGGTAAAAAGCCAGTCAAGGGCACATGAATATCTCAGGCAGTGAGTCCTGGAGTTTAGGGGTGGGGGTGGTTTCTGAACAGCTATGTGATCTCTGAAGAAGACTTTGACGCTCTTACCCCAGTTTTCACAGGATTAACTCTCCTGTCACTCATGTCTCAGATCCAACATCTACTCCCTACTGAGGCATTCCTAACCACCCCATCTAACACACACACACACACACACACACACACACACACACACACTCTGACACTCATACCTCCACCCAAGCTTTAATTGGCAGCTTCCTCACTAGAACATAAGCTCCCAGAACAGGGAAACTCTGTCCTGATCGTCACTGGATCTCCACACCTAGAAGCCTGGCAGCACATAGTTGACATTCATTATGATGTTTGTTGAATGAATGGATGGGCAGGGAGGGGGAGGTGGGGAATGCATACGTAGGGAAAGATGGAAAACCAGATGGATGAAATGGTGCGGGTGAAGAGATGGAGGCTGGCTTAAAAAGCAGGCCAGCGGATAGAAGGAAGAGACTCATTTAAGTGAGCGATGGGAGGGTGGGCCATCGGTTTATGAGGTAGGATGGGGCTCGGTCATAGAAGGCTTTGAACAGCCAACTGTTGAGTTGCTCTAACTGAGGCATATGTAGATTGGACCCTTGCCTAGGGACGGGGCATTAAGAGTAAACATGTGGGGAGATGTTATACAGAAACTAGTAGTAGGATTTGGGAAGTGACTGATGAGTAGATGAGGTAATCCAAAATGGTTGTCCTGCTGTTGAGACTCTGAGAATGTTGGTGCTTCTGACAATTCAGGCATGCCTCATTATTTTGCACTTCACTTTATTACTTTTTTTTTTTTACAAAAAAAAATTGAAGGTTTGTGGCAACTCTGAATATGGCAAGACTATTGGCATCATTTTTCCAACAGCATCTGCTTACTTTGTGTTTCTATATTACTTCTTGGTGATTCTTGCAATATTTCAAAAATTTCATTATTATTATTATATTTGTTTCGGTGATCTGTGTTCTATGATTGCAGAAAGATTCTGACTCATGAAGAGCTTAGCTGGTGGTTAGCATTTCTTAGCAAAGAAGCATTTCTTAAATAAAGGTATATACATTGTTTTTTAGACGTAATACACTGTTTATAGGAAAAGGCAATGGCACCCCACTCCAGTACTCTTGCCTGGAAAATCCCATGGATGGAGGAGCCTGGTAGGCTGCAGTCCATGGGGTCGCTAAGAGTCAGACATGACTAAGCGACTTCCCTTTCACTTTTCACTTTGATGCATTGGAGAAGGAAATGGCAACCCACTCCAGTGTTCTTGCCTGGAGAATCCTGGGGACGGGTGAGCCTGGTGGGCTTCTGTCTATGGGGTCGCACAGAGTCGGACACAACTGAAGTGATTTAGCAGCAGCAGCAGCAGCAGCACACCGTTTATAATAGATTACAGTATAGTGTAAGTGTAGCTTTCCTAAGTACCAGGAAATAAAAAAAATTCCGTGACTTGCTTTATTGAGATACTTGCTTTATTGTGATGGCCAGGAACTGAACCCACAATATCTTGGAAGTATGCATGTATTAGTGAAGTCAGAGTAGAAACTGGTTTTGGAGCTTGGCAGGTAGACTCAGTTTGAACCAGATAAAGGGTAAGGGAATGGCAGGGCATTCAGCAGAGATGAACTGCAGCCATGCGTGCTTCCAGATGGATGCTCCCAGGAGAGATTAAGGTTTTCAGCCTGTTCCCAGAGCTGGCTCATGGAATCACTGTGTGTGTGTGTGCACGTGTGTGTGCTGTTGCTTCAGTCATGTCTGACTCTTTGCAAGCCTATGGACTGTAGCCCACCAGGCTCCTCTGTCTGTGGGGTTCTCCAGGCAAGAATACTGGAGTGTGTTGCCATGCCATCCTCCACGGGATCTTCCCAGCCCAGGGACTGAACCCATGGCTCCTGCATTGACGGATGGCTTCTTTGCTACTAGTGCCATATGGAAAGCCTGGATTCCCACTTTATTCTTTCAACAATCCTCACAGTTGTAGCATCCATGGTTCCATCTAGGTTGGATATTCCTGTTGGAGGCAGGAACTTTCCTACTAGACCCCGAAGAAGCTACTAATTCATCATCTCATAAGGCTACTCCTGGATCTCCACTCTTATTATGCACATTTTGTTTGGTTATCTTCCCATTTTCTAAGTACTTTGAATTTTCCCCTCACCCTCCACTTCTCCATCTAGTTCACAAATGCGCTAACTTGTGTGCAAGTACACACACACACACACACACGTAGTAACCCCATCAATCATGTAGTCTAAGGCTTCCATAATTCAATGAGACCAATGACTGGCACATAATAGGTGCCTAATAGGTGTCATTTCTCCTTCTCTGACACCTTTCTATCTTCAGCTACTCCATTTGAATATAAAACTGTCCAGAAAAATGGGAGGGAGTTGGGCTGGCTGCTGGGTTTCCATGCCTGCATACCAATGAAGCTGCTTCTGGAGCAGAGTCTTTTGTGCCCATAAACCATGACCTTTGTTATCTATGGAGGCGGCCAGCAGTAGCAGTCCCTGTAGTAATCCTTCCCATCTCAATCACAAGGATGGCAGAGGCAACAAGACTATGCCATGTGTCTCGGCAGCACTAACAAATGCTTTCTATAGTGCTATGCAAAGTACACTCCCCTCCTATTCTTTTGGGATGGGCTTTTTTTCCAATTAAAAATTAAAATAACTGCTGAATTTACATTCATTCCTAGGTCTGCAATTCAAGCTCCATTTCTCATGAGCAGCCTGCATTATTGTGCGGCTTCTCTGCTTATATTGCCTCTTGGAAACAGCCACTTAAATCTCTGCCTGGTTAAAAATGGTTCCCTCATGCCAGGGTACCAGAGGGGCAGTGACGCATGGAATCGAGTCCACTGAGAGTGACCAGAGGTCTGCAGCCTGATCCCCTGCTAAGGAAAGAAATCCCCCCAGTGCTAGCTCCAGGAGACATACTTCCTCTTCCTCAGCAGCTTCACAGATGGGAATCAAAAGGGATAAATCTTCAACTCTTAGAAAGTTCTCTGTAAGTGGCTACAATTTTCCTAGCTCTACCTTTAGGCTGTATGGATCAAATCCTCTACAAGAGAGTTCTTCAAATTATAAAGACAGTTCTCCTGCCTTCTATTATGGAGTGAGTTATGCCATCAAAAGATCCATGTAGAAGCGCTAACCCCCAGGACCTCAGAAAAGTGACAGTGAAAGTCGCTTAGTTGTGTCTAACTCTTTGCGATCCCATGGAATTCTCCAGGCCAGAATACTTGAGTGGGTAGCCTTTCCCTTCTCCAGGGGCTCTTCCCAGCCCAGGGATTGAACCCAGGTCTCCCTCATTGCTGGTGGATTCTTTACCAGCTGAGCACAAGGGAAGCCCAGTACCTCAGAATGTAGTCCTTATTTGGAAATAGGGTTGTTGTAGATAGAATTAGTTAAAATGAGTTCATACTGGAGTAGGGTGAGTTACATGCCACCGGTGTCCTTATAAGACACACACAAAGGGAGAAGAGCAAGTGAAGATGGAGGCAGAGACCGGAATGATGCTGTCACAAGCCGAGGGATGCCTGGGGGCCACCAGATGCGGAAGAGGCAAGGAAGAATCCCTTCTTAGAGAATTCAGAGGGAGCATGGCCCTGTGAACACCTTGATCTCTGGACTCTGGCCTCCCAAGCTATGCGAGAATAAACTTCTGTGGGTTTTAGCCACCCAGTGTGTGGTATTTTGTTATGGCAGGCCCGGGAAACTGACATACCCTCTGAGACGTCTCTGGGCTGAGCATGCTAAGTTCCTTCAATTGTTTCTCCTATGGTATGATTTCTGTCCTTTCCTCGATTTCCTTCCTTGAGTGTATTTCACGTACCAAGTGAATTGCTCTAGAGGTGGGCTGAGCAGCACATCTTATCCTGGGGACCATCACCTCCCATGTTTCTGGACTCTGTAACTCAGTACAGTTGCTTTCCTGGCAGCTTTTTTGCACCTCAAAAAAGCTAGTTTATTATCAACTGACTCATTTATTATTAACTAAGACCCATGGTTCTTTCCCAAGAGCATCCCTGTTAAATCATGTCTCTCAACTGTCACAATCTCCTGTCATAAAATTGATTATTGCTCTATCCTCTTCAGATATTTTGAATCTTGAGTCAGTTCAGCAATGTATTCAAAGTTCTTCTCAATTCCATTCTTATTTTATCAGTCGCACCCCTGCCCAGAAATCCCTTTATATTTTCATTGAATTATTAATCATGGTGGGCTGAGGAGAGAACTGTGGCATGTTATCAGAGACTTCATTGCAGTCTTGCTGTGAATTCATACATTTGTTCACTCAATAAATATTTACTGAGCCCCTGGTACATGTTAGATGTTATTTTAGGCACTTGAAGATTTGGTGATGAATAAGAGAAATCTCTGGAGCAAGTGGTAAAGAACCTGACTGGCCAGTGCAGGAGATATAAGAGACACAGGTTCAATACCTGGTTCGGAAATATCCCCTGGAGGAGGGCATGGCAACTCACTCCAGTATTGTTGCCTGGAGACTCCCCATGGACAGAGGAGTCTGACGGGCTACGTTCCATAGGGTAGCAAAGGGTCAGACATGGCTAAAGCGATTTAGCAGGCATGCACACACACACAAAAGAAATCTCAGTCCTTATGGAACTTAAATTATCACGTTAGTCAACCTTGGGGTCTACCTGACTATTAGTGAAACGTGGATATCTGGATTCTGGCAGATTCTTTACCTTTTCACAAATGTCAGTTCTAAACCTTTGGAGACAGGGGCATGGAAAATACTATTCTTGAATGGAGAATTGAGTGTAGAATTGTTGGATTGTTCTTTATAGCAAGCAAGAAATTTCTCTTTGTTCTTGCCTTCTCTGTGACCAGGTATAGCTCCCTAAGGCTTTCTGTCTCATTTTGCCAGTTTTCTTTCCTTTTGACCTGCTTACAGTGAGAGCATTTTAGGGTTTGGGTAGGAAGAGTATGAAAGAAGCTGAACTGCAAACAGGCAAGTGGAGTCAGGGGTGGGAAATAAAGTACCCTGACTCTGGATCCTGGGAGCAGGAAGCAAGATCAGTCAGGAGTTTGTACAATGGAGAAAATGAGTGGAGAGAGAGGACAGAATTATGGTCAAATGAAGAAGAGTAAAGGAATGGGGTGGAGTATTTAGCTTGAAAAGGGGGAGGTTTGGAGGAGATGAGACTTGCATTCAAAGGTTTATGCAGATATATGTCTTCCCCTAACATCTGACCACTTACAAAGCCAGCTAATAGAATTTTGTTGAGAGGGTAATGGCACCCCACTCCAGTACTCTTGCCTGGAAAATCCCATGGATGGAGGAGCCTGGTAGCCTGCAGTCCATGGGGTCGCTAGGAGTCGGACACGACTGAAGCGACTTAACGGCAGCAAGGAATCTAGATGTACTTAGATGAGTTCATGCTCCAAACGCCGGAGATTCTACGGTTTTAACAACCCTGTTGTAGAGCACCTGGCTCTCTAGTGGTGCCACGTTGCTGGTGCCTCTGATGTTGCTCTCTTTTCCATAGCATATGGGCTTTTCTTCTCATGTCATTCTCTTTTCTCTTCCTGTCCCTAACTGATTAATTATCTTTTCATTTTCCTATTCAAATTCTGGAGTGGAACCACCAGTCCTACTGGACAGAATTTTGCATACTTCTTGGGTGACAGGCCAGCCTGTGGTGAGCTGCTCTTGGCCCAGGCATCCAGTTACTTGCCAGCCCTGCTCAAGGGCCTCTCAGCAGGGACCGGAGGGTGGGGCAGTTTCCCTTCTAATGGAAGGAGGGGTGTGGCATCATCATGATTGTCACGTGGCTTGCCATGTCTGGCGGATTCTGTTTTCTACACCTTTTTCTCCCTTCATTCTCTGTTTCCTGGTTTCACCTCTGTCTCACCTTTATTTGAACTGGACTGTCAGAGATGTCTTCCAGTCTTCATCTTGTTTTATTCCTCATACTGCCGTCACCATGATCTTTCTGAAACCACATATGTGATATCTCTCTTCTAGCTCTCCATCATCTCTTAAGGAAAAAGTCAGACTTCCTTGGCTTACCAATTCCATCTCCCATTACAAATTCATCCCCCTGCCCCTCATTTGCTCTTCATACTCCATTAAGGCCCACCATGCTATTTTATTTTCCCAAGTCTTTGTAATGTTTTCTCCCTCCTTGAGTGCCAGGAAAACTCTTGTTAATGATCAAAACGCTTTGTAGACATCACCGTCTCTGGAAACCACCTCTGCCTCTGCCGCAGTCTCCTCTGTGCATTGTACATGATTCTTTTGTTGTACTTATCATGCTGTATTAGAATTTCCTTTTAAACATTTCTTTTGCTTCTACTAATTTGCATGCATCCTCAGAAGGGAGCTATTTGTTATGCATATTTGCAGCGCCAGCATTCACCACCAGTACCTCAATGAATGTTTGCTGAATAAGTGAACAAATGAGGAAATGATTGAGAAGATAAAGTGACCTACACTAAGCTCCTGTGCTAAGTGCTTTATATGCACTATCTCATTTAATTCTCACAGCAGGGAGATAAGGAAAGGGAGGGCTCAGGAGACGGAGTGCCTTTCCCAAGGTCGAGCAGCTAATAAGTGGTAGAACTGGGGACTTGCACCCAGGTTTGTCTGACTCCAAAGCCATCGTAGTTTTCACTGCACTAGCAGAGTAAGAAAGTTCTATAGAGACAGATTCTAGCTAAATAAAAGGAAAAGGTTTTTTTTTTTTTTTTTTGGTTGTTGTTTTTGTTTTAAAGATTGGAGCTATGCGCATTGGAAATGGGCTGTCTCGAGTTTCCATGTCAACAGAATGGAAACAGTTGACTCACAGGAGATAGGACCCAGGATGCTGATAAAGTATGATTTTCCAAGGGTTAAAAAACACTACTCTCATATCAATATAAAATGAACATGGGCTTTCCTCATAGCTCAGTTGGTTAAGAATCTGCCTGCAATGCAGGAGACCCCGGTTTAATTCCTGGGTCAGGAAGAGCTGCTGGAGAAGGGATAGGCTACCCACTCCAGCATTCTTGGGCTTCCCTTGTGGCTCAGCTGGTAAAGAATCCACCTGCAATGCAGGAGACCTGGGTTTGATCCCTAGGTTGGGAAGCTCCCTTGGAGAAGGGAAAGGCTACTCACTCCAGTATTCTGGCCTGAAGAATTCCATGAACTATGTAGTCCATGGGGTTGTAAAGAGTCGAACATGACTGAGAGACTTTCACTTTCACTCACAAAGATTTTATTCTACTCATTAATGAATGAGGGGACCAATAAGATGCTACACTTGGCTGAAAGAGCATTTAAGAAGCTGGGTATTCACAGGAAATGTTAAGATAAGATCGCTGGGTTAGCTTCAAAATTGATTAATGTCCATTAGAACCATAAATGTAATCTTTGAAGTTTCTTTTTCACTAGATAGTAATTATTTGCATTTCTAGTGGTCAAAAGCAATAAATTAATATTAACTTTACTAAACCTGGGACTCTAAATCAGCTGTAGATAGTTGAACCAAATGTAATTCCCTAGATAGTCCTTGGGTGCCCTTCACCCCTCTATGGCACTGGAAGGATATGCCACCAACCTTTTGTATAATTTCTAAGTTTTGGATAATTTTTCTGACAGCTGTACTGCTTACTTCAGCCCTAGGGTGTCACCCAGGACAGGCTGCTTCAGGGCCTGGCTCAGGGAAGGTGTGGGGCAGGGCCACTGTGTGCAGAAAATTTGGGTCTTTTCTCATCACGAGGCAGGAATCTCTTCTACCATTCCCATGGGGAGCCAAAGGGAAGGAGAGAAAGGCTCTATGTGCTTCAGGATGGAGTTCCAGCAACCAGTTCTAGTTAGTGGCAAGCAACCAATTCTCAGCTGGTGGCACGCCTACCTTACAACCTCATCAATATTTTTAAAAAGTTTTTATTATGAAAATATTCCAAGAGAGACACACACACACAGAATTTGATCTGGTCCTCCCTTTTTCCTTAGGCTGTGTGTGTGCTCAGTCATGTCTAACTCTTGGAGACACTTTGTACTGTAGCCCACCAGGCTCCTCTGTCCATGGGGATACTCCAGGCAAGAATATTGTAGTCGTCTGCCATGCCCTCCTTCAGGGGATCTTACCAGGGATCAAACCCGAGCCTCCTGCAGCTCTGGCATTGGCAGGTGAATTTTTCACCATTGAGCTACCTGGGAAGCCCCTTTCTTAGGCAATTGTTGTTGTTCAGTTGCTCAGTCATGTCTAACTCTTTGCAACTCCATGGACTGCAGAACTCCAGGCCTCCCTTTCCTTCACCATCTCTCAGAGTTTGCTCAGACTCACGTCCATTGAATTGGTGATGCCATTCAACCATCTTGTCCTCTGTTGTCCCCTTCTCCTCCTGCCTTCAATCTTTCCCAGCATCAGGGTCTTTTCCAAAGAGTTGGCTCTTTGCATCAGGTGTCCAAAGTATTGAAGCTTCAGTTTTAGCATCAGTCCTTCCAGTGAATAGTCAGGGTTGATTTCCTTTAGGATTGACTGGTTTGATCTCTTTGCTCACCAAGGGACTCTCAAGAGTCTTCTCCAGCACCACAGTTTGAAGGCATCAGTTCTTAAGTGCTCAGCCTTTTTTATTTTCCAGCTCTAACACATATTAAAGAAAATCTCAGACATATCATGTCATCTCACACTCAAATTTCTGTAGTTTCTACTTCCCCTACTAAAAAGAAAGCAAAAAGATAATTATTTTCTTATGCAACAATGCCATTATTACACTTAACAAATTAACAATAATTTCTTAGTGTCATCTAATTTATACTCAATACTGAAATTTCTGATTATCCAAAAAGTATGTTTTTATAGCCCTGACCACTAATATTTACTGCACATCTAATTTGGACCAGGCTTTGTGCTGGTGTTGGTCACATAGTGAAGAATGTTACGGACAGGATCCCTACCCTCATGGGACTTATTACCTTCTCGTGGCCTAGAGGGTGGGAAGGCTGGTCTTCCCTGCAGCCTGAGGGCCGAGGCCATTGTGGAGCTGGGCCTTGTTCTGGGAACATTCTTAGGTCTTAGTGACTCCCATGGTGTTGAGTACCCAAAGTTTTACTAAAATAATCAGAACTAGTTTGTTGGTTCAGCTTGGTTGTTATAGACTGGGGCTCTGGCCTGCAGGAGGTGGAGCTGCTGCTGCTAAGTTGCTTCAGCTGTATCCGACTCTGTGTGACCCCATAGACGGCAGCCCACCAGGCTCCCCCGTCCCTGGGATTCTCCAGGCAAGAACACTGGAGTGGGTTGCCATTTCCTTCTCCAATGAATGAAAGTGAAAAGTGAAAGTGAAGTCGCTCACTCATGTCCGACTCTTCTCGACCCCATGGACTGCAGGCTACCAGGCTCCTCCATCCATGGGATTTTCCAGGCAAGAGTACTGGAGTGGGGTGCCATTGCCTTCTCCGCAGGAGATGGAGCAGGTGGTGGCAAAAGCCCCAGGCTGAGGACAGCAGCATCCCTTGAGGAAGGGCAAGGGCTTAACGGGTCCTGGGACAGCACCTTCTCCCTTCAGGAAGGCCAAACAAGGAGGAGGATCTACCAGAAAAGGAGCAGAACCTGAGGGCTCACCATGAACCAAGTTTGGCATAAATAGGACCAACTATGGTTTAACTATTTTTGACCTCTGGTGCACCCTTATGAGCTTCCCAGGTGGTCAGTGGTAAAGAATTCACCTGCCATTGCAGGAGACAAGGGAGACACAGCTTTGATCGCTGGGTCGGGAAGATCCCCTGGAGGAGGAAATGGCAACCCACTCCAGTATTCTTGCCTGGAGAATCCCATGACAGAGGAGTCTGGCGGGCTGCGGTCCATCGGGTTGCAAAGAGTCAGACATGACTGAAGTGATTTAGCAACAGCCAGTATTCTTGCCTGGAAAGTTCCATGGATAGAGGAGCCTGGAGGGCTATAGTCCATGGGGTTGCAGAGAGTCGGACACAACTGAGTGATGGGGCACGCATGCACACATCCTGACAATTTTCTCTAATAAGTCTCATCTTGACATTTTGGGTTTTGTGGTTCAGCCTGCAAAAATCACTCTGAATTTTGATCCTTCCAGCCCCCTTCCCAGTTTCCTGACATCTGTCTCTGTGATAATTATGCCTTCTGTGTCCTCATTTAAGTTTGTGAGGAAAATGGTGAATAGGACAGGATAGAGGATAGAGCCTTGTGTTATTGCTTGGAGAAATACCTCTAGTAAACTGACAGTAAACTTCTAATGCAGACATTACAAATGGGTGTCCATGGGTCGTATTGGGCTGCAGACTTGCTTGGTTGATCATGCACACAGTGTTTGCTTTTTAATTAGAATGTGCTTGCTGCATACGGGGCAAGTCCCGATTTCTACTTTCTTTGCAAAGCCAGGGCTATGGGGTCCATTTGCCCGAGTTTTCTCATGGCCTCAGTGGGCTGCTGCTGGGGGATTATATGGGGGGCTGCTCTCTTTGGTTAACTATATCCCTTTCTGTTTGCCTAAGTCCTCACCACTCCCTCCACTGCATTCGTAAGCATTAGAGTCCTCCTCCCACAACTCTCGTTGCTCCATAAAATGATGCCTTTTGTTTATGGTTGGGCTACCAACCATGAACCTGTCTCACTCACTCATTCTCCACCTATATCTCACCAGCTGCTCTGCAGGGCCATGAGAGACACCTTGTCAGATCCTTCTGGAAGCTCAGATACATGCTTTCTACTTGATTTCCCTGGTCAACAGATCTAATAACTCATGAAAAAAGGAGAGGATGTGAGTTGACATTACCTGTTCTTGATAAACCCACACTGGCTCCTGGCAGTCAGTGTTTCATTTCTATGTGTTTTGGGAATTGATCAGATATTATTCCGAAGTAGGAACAGAGGGTGAGCTACAGCTTGGAGTTTTGGGGCTGCAGCCAACTACCCTCCTCAAAGAGGACCATGCCATGGAGAAAAAGGCAAGGGCTTTAGATTTAAAAGTAAAACCAATGTCTGAGTTTGGCTTAGCAATTCTGAGATGAATTTCTCTGGGCAGGTCCTTTGTCTCTCTAGGCTTCAGTCTCATCCACAAATGGGCTGATGGGTTAAATGTGGCCTCAAGCTACCATAGGGCTGGAGAGGGGAAGAGACCCCAAAGCCTCTGAGCTGGATCATCGGGTTTGTGGATGTCCCTGATTCCCTGCACTAGATGATAACAATGCCTCCACAGAATCTCAGAACCAGGAGTCAACTCATTTTTAAATCCCGAAGTGTACACTGGTGGCAGAGCGGAGATTTTAGCTCAGGACATCCAACTTCCAGGTGAAGATTCTATCCACTCAGCCAGTATATTTCAAATATTTATAATCTTGACTCAGGTTGAAAAATACATTTATAATCATTATCTATAACTGTCATACATATATGATGTGTTTGGATAAAGCATATTTGTAACACAAAACTATGCATTTCTCATGCAATAACTCTGTATACTCTATTCTGATCTATCCCATCCCATCCCATCCCTCCCCTTCTAATCCCATCCCATCCCATCCCAATCTAGGTCATTTTTAAAAGAAAAGTTTTACTAGGCATGTGAATTTGTTTTCACTTTGGTCATTGTAAAACAGGGGTTGTTGTTTGTAAATAAAATGGTATTGGTACACAGCCACACCTGCCATGTATGGACTGTCTGTGGCTGCCTTTGCACTAGAGTAGCAGAGTTGAGTAGTTCCAACAGAGTCGGCATTTCCCATCAAGTCTGAAATACCACTTACAGAAAGAGTTTGTGAATCCCCTCCCCTTACTTTGTGCCAGGCTGAATATTTTAAGACCTTTTTTCATGATTTAAGTGGGATGATGGGTGAAAAGGAGGAAAGACAGGGAGAGAAAGTCCTCTGGGCCATGAGCCAGGATATGCGTTCAGAGATTTTGGCCACGGGAGAAGGAGGTGGAGCCTGGGTTTCTAGGCACCCTTTGCTTGCTTGTTTGAACTCTGAAGGCTTTGTATGTACTCCTGGCTTCTGCATGCCCAATTTTGTACTCATAGACCCTTCTGTAAGGGCCACAGAAAGCACTCCTGAATTAGTGTTGTGGGGCAGGTGGAAGGTGGAAGGCAGGGACTGCACATGGGTTACCGCCTGAGATCTTGCAGTTGGGGACCAAGGAGATGTCTATTTGTGAGTTACTGGCTGGCAGGTCTTGGACTCTCCTGCCTCTACCACTCTTAGTGGAAATGCTATGGTTTTCAGCTCCACTGGTGCATGTTTTGACAGGTACTGGGTTGCTACCAAGTCTTTGAGCAGCCAGTCTCCCTGCCTGGGCGCCTTGTTCAGCCAGTCCCCCTGCCTGGGCGCCTTGTTCAGCCAGTCCCCCTGCCTGGCTGCCTTGTTGATTCACGACGTGTGCATGGTTCCTTCCAAATGTGTGCAGTGTGGAAACCCAGAGTCTGTCTTTGGCACCATGGTGAAGTGATGATGCCTTTCTCAAATGAAACATGGTAAGTAGCACCTCAGGAACTGGGGTTAGGTTCAGTTACTCAAAATAAGTAAAGTGGATTTTTGCTGTTGTTAACTAGGAACAAATGTTCATAGGCTCCTTGTTTAGCTCTTGGAGACAGTGGTAATGAAATTGGTTTTGCAAGGTGACACAGATGGTTTCTTTTTTGGGGTTACGGGTCTCTGTGCAGGACCATTTATGGAAATACATTCAGCTCAGTTTCTGTCCTGCATATACTACAAAAACAGGTGGTCCAGTTTAATGGCATGTATTTTTAGTGGATACATCCATGAGAGTACACGTATTTATCTATACAAAGTACAAGTGTTCATATAGATCACTAGATCACAGCAAGGAAAAACTTTCATTAGGTTGGTGCAATGTAATTACAGTTTTGGACCATGAATTCTGAATTATAACTATGCTCAAACCTATCTTTATTAATCAGATAGGAAACATTACAATCAACATATTTTTGCCAATAAGAAATGTTTGTTTACTCCTGTAGCATAAAAATCTGTGCTTCAGGATTCAGTGAACTCTTGGAAAGCATTTTCTGTCTCCTGCTGATGGTAGAAGCATTTTCCCTGCAAAAAGTTGTTGAGATGCTTGAAGAAGTGGCAGTCAGTTGGCAAGAAGTCAGGCGAATATGGCAGATGACGCAAAACTTTGCAGCCCCATTCATTCAACTTTTGAAGCGTTCGTTGTGTGACCTGTGGTCGTGCGTTGTCATGGAGAAGAACTGGGCCCTTTCTGTTGACCAATGCTGGCACAGGCATTGCAGTTTTTGGTGCATTTCGTTGATTTGCTGAGTATACTTCTCAGATGTAATGGTTTTGCTGGGATTTGGAAAGCTGTAGTGGATCAGACGGGCAAAAAACACCAGAGAATATAACCTTAGTTTTTGGTCAAGTGTGGCTTTGGGAAGTGCTTTGGAGCTTCTTCTCAGTCCAGCCACTGAGCTGGTCATCACTGCTTGTCATGTAAAATCCACTTTTCGTTGTACGTCACAATCCAATGGAGAAATAGTCCATTGCTGTGTAGAGTAAGAGAAGATGACACTTCAAAAAGACAATTTTTTTTTTTGATTTTCAGTCAACTCATGAGGCATCTACTTATCAGACTTTTTCACCTTTCCAATTAGCTTCAAATGCCATATGATCATAGACTGAACAACAATTTTTTTTTCAGTGTTAAGATATCTTATTATATCAGTTCAGTTCAGTTCAGTTGCTCAGTCGTGTTTGACTCTTTGCGACCCCATGAATCACAACACACCAGGCCTCCCTGTCCATCACCAACTCCCGGAGTTCACTCAAACTCACCTCCATCGAGTCAGTGATGCCATCCAGCCATCTCATCCTCTGTCTTCCCCTTCTCCTCCTGGCCCCAATCCCTCCCAGCGTCAGAGTCTTCCAATGAGTCAACTCTTCACATGAGGTGGCCAAAGTATAGGAGTTTCAGCTTCAGCATCAGTCCTTCCAATTAACACCCATGAGTGATCTCCTTTAGGATGAACTGGTTGGATCTCCTTGCAGTCCAAGGGACTCTCAAGAGTCTGCTCCAACACCACAGTTCGAAAGCATCAATTCTTCGGCGCTCAGCTTTCTTCACAGTCCAATGCTCACATCCATACATGACCACTGAGAAAACCATTGCCTTGACTAGACGGACCTTTGTTGGCAAAGTAATATCTCTGCTTTTCAATATACTATCTAAGTTGATCATAACTTTTCTTCCAAGGAGTAAGCCTCTTTTAATTTCATGGCTGCAGTCACCATCTGCAGTGATTTTGGAGCCCCCCAAAATAAAGTCTGACACTGTTTCCTCTGTTTCCCCATCTATTTGCCATGAAGTGATGAGACCAGATGCCATAATCTTAGTTTTCTGAATGTTGAGCTTTAAGCCAACATGTTCAATCTCCTCTTTCACTTTCATCAAGAGGCTTTTTAGTTCTTCTTCACTTTCTGCCATAAGGATGGTGTCATCTGCATATCTGAGGTTATTGATATTTCTCCCAGCAGTCTTGATTCCAGTTTGTGCTTCTTCCAGACCAGCGTTTCTCATGATGTACTCTGCATAGAAGTTAAATAAGCAGGGTGACAATATACAGCCTTCATGTACCCCTTTTCCTATTTGGAACCAGTCTGTTGTTTCATGTCCAGTTCTAACTGTTGCTTCCTGACCTGCATACAGGTTTCTCAAGAGGCAGGTCAGGTGGTCTGGTATTCCCATCTCTTTCAGAATTTTCCAGTTTATTGTGATCCACACAGTCAAAGGCTTTGGCATAGTCAATAAAGCAGAAATAGACGTTTTTCTGGAACTCTTACTTTTTTGATGATCCAGCAGATGTTGGAAATTTGGTCTCTGATTCCTCTGCCTTTTCTAAAACCAGCTTGAACATCTGGAAGTTCACAGTTCACGTACTGCTGAAGCCTGGCTTGGAGAATATATCCAGAGAAAAACATGGTCTGAAAGGATACGTATACCCTAGGGTTCATTGCAGCACTGTTTACAATAGCCACGACATGGAAGCAACTTAAATGTTCATCAACAGCGGAATGGATAAAGATGTTGTGGTACATATATCCAATGGAATATTACTCAGCCATTAAAAAGAATGAAGTGGTATCATCTGCAGCATCATGGATGGACTTAGAGATTGTCATAGTGAGTGAAGTAAGTCAGACAGAGAAGGAGAAATACCATATGGCATCCCTTATATGTTGAATCTAAATAGAAATGATACACATGAACTGACAAAACAGAAAGAGACAGACTCAGAGAACAAGCTTATGGTTGCCAGGGGGAAGGGATAATTAGGGAGTTTGGGATGGGCATGTACACACTGCTATATTTAAAATGGATAACCAGCAAGGACCTATGCATAGCTTATGGAATTCTGCTCAATGCTGTGTGGTAGTCTGGATAAGAGGGGGGTTTGGGGAGAATGGATACATGTATATGTGTGCCTGAGTATTTTTGCTGTTCATCTGAAACTATCACAACATTGTTAATTGGCTATACTCCAATACAAAAAAAATTTAAAAATACAACTTATTATTATGTGACATGATGGTGGTAACATATTATTTTTTTTGTTGTTCCTTATTTGATTGCTAATACTATAAAGTCTCCCAAAGAGCATTTTTGAAATTATAATGGACCATAAAATCCAAATGGCTAGAATCATTGATCTACTACAACTGCTCTGTTCTCCCTGGGAAATCTAAGCCAGCAGAAAGAACGCCACACCAACCAGCCAGCACTAGGCCCAAGGGAAGCCCAGCAGTCTTCATCATTTGTGCTTTGCTCTTAAGCCTTGAACCTCGCTGTGTGTCCTGTTGACTTCTGATGGAGACATTGTCTAAACAGTGCCAAGCTTTAATTCACAGCTTGGAAAATGCATGGCTGCTGAGCATGCCAGGATATCAGCCATAGAAAGTAGGGGCTGACTAGCCAGTAGGTGGGCTTGGGGACTGGCACCTTGCCTGGCTGGCACCAGTAGTGGGAGTAGCGGGTATTCTATTGCCCAAAGGCCAAGAGGTTTGCCATTCCTGGACCCATACAATAGACATCCAAGCCAGGGGCCAGTTGGTGGACGAAGTAGGAGTCACACTCAAGTGGTAGATAATACCTGAGGTCACACAGATGGAGGGACAGTGGTGCTCTCAGTCAGTGAACATTCCAACTGTCGGAGGCTCCCAGGAAGAAGCATGTCAGCTGCTTGTAGAACACAGCCCCTGGGGAGGCAGTGGTGAGAGAGAGGTCAGGGTCCCACCAGTTGCAGTGGGGTTGAGGACAGGGTTCAAGTCCAGCATAGAAATCAAGTGCTAGACAAAGAAACTGGACAGGAACCCAGATGAAAGACCCAAACCCACCTGTGGTGAGGGAGAGGGTCAGAAGCAAGAGCAGGCTATGCTCAGTGGGCCTTGGCCAAGAGGCTGAGATCACGAATGTCTCCCTACCACGGGCAGGCTAGCTGCAGACCTGGGCTGGGCAGAATCTTCGGAAAGTGCCTCAGCATCTGGAGATTTGAGAAGATCAGAAGACCAGGGCTTCTGTTGTAGAAAGCAGTTCTTATGCTGCATTCCCTGCAACACCAGTGTGCAAAGGAATTGGGCCAACTCTGCACATTCTGTCCTGCTCCTGGAATCTCACAGAATACATGACGGTATTCAAGGCCCTGAGAAGTCCTCTGGGAAAGAGCTAACTGCTTAATCCAGCATTCCTTAAATGATCACTGCCTAAGACCCTGTGTCAGCGCCGAGCCTATTAACCCTTAACCTGAGGGCTGACAGAATGCCCTATGGGAAATGCTGCTCCAGGAAATAGACCTGAAGGCAAACAAACCCCCTGAGCTTTGAGGTTTGTGTGCCTGTGTGTGCATGTGTGTGTGCCAGAAAGAGAGTGATTAATCTTCAAATGAACCATGGAAATCATGCGTTAATACCACCATCTGCTGCTTGAATGGGTCACCATAATGGGCTCTGACCAGAACACTGAGTCTTTGCTTCAGGTCCTTTTATTTCAATGCCAGGGAGGCTCTGATTGGCTCACTTTCAAAGGGGAAATATGAAAAATTCAACAGGACAGATTTCCCACAATAATGTCACAACTTCTCTCATTCTCTCCCAGTGTTAGGGCAGTTATATCTCAATTTGTTGTTTTTCACGGTATTTATTACCATCAAGTGTTGTAGGATGTGTCAGAGGCAGCCTGGTGAGCCCTCAGCTCGTCATGGTGACAGCCCTCATCTGTGCGCAGAGGGTGAGCTGTGCGCAGAGGGTGAGCTGTGCCCAGGAGGTCTCTACTTGTTAGAACAAAGCCCCGAAGTTAGACTCTGCTCTCAAGGAAGAGTGTTTAACTTGTGGAGATTGCCTGAGCAACCACAATGACCTGATTTCCTTTGTTACCAAACCAAACTTGGGTCTACTCGCCTGGGTGCAGGAGAGCAATCTACTGACCTTGGATCATGGTAAAGTAAAGTATAGTGTTTATTGCAAGGCATCCAACATGGGGCCCAGCAAGGAGAATGGGCAGCTCATGCTCAAAAGACCTGGACTCCCTGATGGTTTTCAGGAAAGAGGTTCTAAAAACTGCATGATGGAGAGGGTTGTGGGGGCACATGATCAGCTTGTGCTAAATTCTCTGATTTGTTGGTGGTTAGGTAGTAGGTTGATGTTTTTGAAATATCAATCATCAACCTTCTGGTTCCAATTGTCTGAAGTCCACATGCTGATGGTCAGCATGCAAACCTCTTCACTTGGTGGGGGTTTTAGTATCGACAAAGCAACTCAGAATATTATCTACAATCCTCAAGGAGGAACTAAATGTTCTTGATGTTATTTTATGGCTAAACTTTTACTATGTTGTCTTGTTTGACTATTTTCCTTTGTTTCTCACTTCTCTGATTAAATTTGCAGAAGGCCTAAGAGGCTAAAGCTTTTCTATAAACAAGGGGCAGGAGGTGGTAGGGAAGGGGTCTGTCCTTGGGAAGGCTCTGCAGGGTCCTGCTCTGTTTCACTTTGAGCCTCACCTCCTTGGAGGAGGCAGCATTGCCTAGTGGCCTGTATGGGCTGTATGAACGGCCTGTATGAGGCTGTATGGGCTGGAATTTGACTGCCTGCACTTGAATTTTGGCTCCAACATTAACCGGCTGTTTGACCTTGCGTGAGTTATTTAACCACTCTCAGTCTTAGTTTCCTAATCTTAATAGCATTTATCTCATGGGTTGTAGTAAGATTAAATATATGTAAAACTCTTAAATCACAGAAAAGGATGCAATAAATTCTAGCTATTATCACAGTTATCAGGAGGGTTCCTTACTCTAATTTAATTACCAATACCTTCCTTTTAGCTTTGGATTCAGAGGTGGGGTTGGGGGATGCTATTTCCCTTTCAATGTTTGGCTCAGAAGTAGATATAAACTCTGTCTTAGGTTTTAAAGAGTCTACTGAGGAAGGACAGCAGGGAAATAAATGTTAAGACTGTAAGCATCATCCTCCCAATCCAAAGCACACAACATTTATCTTCCTCCTTGGACTTAAGGTGAGGATTAAATCGGACAGTGTATGCACAGTACTTAGCACAGTGAATCTGCATAGTGAAGTTCCATTAAATTTGCCCTATTGATATGCGCCCACTGTCACGGTGGTGTTAGCGTCAGGGGAGGGATTTGCAGAGTGTTTCATGTGCTTTCTAATTTAATTCCTCTGTATTTAGGCGTTTTGGTGGAGGATCAGGTCAACACCCATCTGTGACTTTGATTGCCCTATTTCACCTTATCCTTGCTTCTTCTTCCTCCAATCAGAAGTGCTCTTTGCACCCTTTCAGCCTATATATAGTCTACGCATCCTTCACTATCCTCTGTGATATGTTCCTGGGATCACCCCAGGTATTTCTAACAGCTCTGAACATCTAGCTGTGCAGTCTCGACTGTTGGCAGGATTGATGTCATACAGTCACTGAAAGAGTGGAGGGGTGTAACTCATTGCTATCGGCTAAATTCTGTCCTTCCAAATTCATACGACAAAGCTTTAAACCCCCATATGGACTGTATTGGAGACAGGGCTGTCAAGGAAGTAATTAATGCTGCTGCTGCTGCTGCTAAGTCGCTTCAGTCGTGTCCAACTCTGTGCGACCCCATAGACGGCAGCCCACCAGGCTCCCCCGTCCCTAAAGGAGGTCATAAAGGTGGAGCCCTGATCTGATAGAATTCGTGTCCTTATAAAAGAGATGCCAGAACGTTGGGGTGCGTGTGTCTTTTTGAGTTATGGTTTTTTCCAGATACATGTCCAGGAATGGAATTCCTGGGTCATATGGTGGTTCTATTTTAAGGTTTTGAGGAACCTCCATACTGTTTTCCGTAGTGACTGCACCAGTTTATATTCCCACAAACAATGGAGGAAGGTTCCCTTTTCTTCACACCCTCTCCAGCATTTATTGTTTGTAGATTTTTTGATAATAGCCATTCTGACTGCTATGAGGTGGTACCTCATCCTAGTTTTGGTTTGTATTTCAGTAATAATTAGTAACATTGAGCATCTTTCCATGTGCTTGTTGGCCATCTGTCTGACTTATTTGGAGAAATGTCTATTTAGATCTTCCCCTAATGTTCACTGTAGCACTGTGTGCAATAGTTAGGACATGGAAGCAACCTAAATGCCCATCAATGAGGAATGGAAGATGTGGTAAATATACATAGCAGAATATTACTGAGCCATAAAAAAGAATGAAATAGTGCCATTTGCAGAGACACGGATAGACCTACAGAATGTCATACAGAGTAAAATGTCAGAAAGAGAGAAACATCATATAATACTGCTTATATGTGATATTTAGAAACATGGTACAGATGAACTTATTTGCAAAGCAGAAATAGAAACACAATGTGGAGAACAAACTTATGGATACCAAGGAGGGAAGCGGGGTGGGATAAACTGGGAGACGGGGATTGACATACATACACTACCAGGTATAAAATAGATAAGTAATGAGAACCTACTACATAGCACAGGGAACTCTACTCCATGTTCTGTGGTAACTTAAATGGGAAGAAAATCTAAAAAAGAGAGGATATATGTATACATATAACTGATTCACTTTGCTGTACAGCAGAAACTAACACAGCATTGTAAAGCAACTAAACATCAATAAAAATTAGTTTTAGAAAGCTAAATAAAACCTTCAAATCACCAAGAAAGACAAACGTTAGAAGTAAAAAACAGAAACGAAAAAAACAAACTTGAGATTTAGTTCCTTCAATAAAGGAAGAAAAATGTAAAAAACAAAAAGAGATAACAGAGATCTCTGTCGTATAAGGACACAGTAAAAAGGCAACCATCCGCAAGAAGAGAACTCTCTCCAGAAATGAAACCCTGCTAGAACCCTGATCTTGGACTTTGCAACCTATGGAAATAAATGGTTATTTACGCCTATAGGTTTAATTGTTATTTAAGTCTATAGTAGTTTGGTCTGGCAGCCCGAGCTGACTAGTATCCTCATGTTCACTGCTTGGGATTAACACGCTGTGGTCTGCATAGGGGATTTATACAAATAAGAAAAACCTAGTTTGTGACTTCAAATATCTTATTGCCTTTACTGAGAGGGGAAGATAGAGACAGACATATGATCAGAGGTTACAGACCCTGCGGTAAAGGTTTTGGTAAAAGTAGGCACAGTATGCTGGGGGGATGGTGTTTTATAACATGATAGTTAGGCTTTGGAGTCACACAGACCTTGGTTTGAAACCTGCATTTGCAATGTGATCTCCTTCAAGTTACCTAGCCTCTCTGAACCTCAGTTTCTTCACTGTAAAATAATAATAATTCATCACCATCATCATCATTATTATGAGAATTTATGAAGTTAAGCAGTAAAGTATTTATTAGACACATGGGGAAATATTCATAGTTATTTACAATACTACTGTTAATAGCACATGGAAAGGGCATCATATTGCTGGAAGGATGGTCAAAAATCTTCCAGAGGAGATAAAATTAGAGCTGAGTTTTTATAGGATGAGTAGCTGATAACCAGAAGAAGATAGGTGTGAAGGACATTTGATGTAGAAGGGACAGAATTTGTAATTATTGGAGGCCGGAAATTGTGTGCCACATTTAAGGAATTTCCGGTAGACCAATAGGACCTGATAAAGTCTCAGGGAGTGAAGGGGCTGTGGTGAGAGGGCACAGGGAGTAGCAGGGGGTATGGAACAAGAAAGGGAGTTAGGAGATAGGAAGTGGAGTTGGGACTTTATTCTGGAGATGTTGGGGACTCATCTAAGAATGTTCTAAGAATGTTAAATAGTAGGTCTTGGAGCCATCATCAGATTTCCATTTTTGAAAAGCCCTCTGACAGTAATGTGGAAGATGGATTGGCTGAGAAGGGATTGGTAGGAGATAGAGAGACTTATATGGATATTTTAATGATTAAAGGAGAAAAGACAAGGGTCTGAATTAAGACAATAGCAATGGGGACTGAGGACTTTCCTTGTGGCTCAGCTGGTAAAGAATCTGCCTGCAATGCAGGAGACCTGAGTTTTGATCCCTGGGTTGGGAAGATCCCCTGGAGAAGGGGCAGGCTACCCATTCCAGTATTCCGGCCTGTAGAATTCCGTGGACTGTATAGTCCATGGGATCACAAAGAGTCGGACATAACTGAGCGAGTTTCACAAACAATGGGGACTGTAGCTGACGGATCTGAGACTGGGGGATTAGCTGGGGAGAAGGATGAGGAAGGAGCAGGAATTAAGGAGAGGGAGAAAGAGAATGGACAGAACTGGGTCCTCAGTTTCTGTCATGGCTTCGAGATGGACGGTGGTCTCCGTCACTGAGATGGGATGGGCTTGCAAGTGGAGTGAGCTGCATGTAGGACATGGGCTTTTGGTGTCTGTGAATCACCCATAGCGAGAGATCCTTCTGAATGAACTGAATGTAGAATGCTAAAGCTCTTCAGAGAGCTCTGGGCTGGAGACATCTATTTGGGTTTATCCTTATACTGGAAGTTGAAGCTTAGATTTGAATGAAGTCACTTAAGGGAGAAATGTGTAAAGAGAAGGCTAAGGAAAGAGTGTGGTGAACATAGATATTTCAGGGAAAGAGGAGCCAGTGGAGCCGGCGACGTGACGTGTGAGAGGTCAAAAGGTCAGGAGGAGGGCGCGGTGGCCCCGGATGGAAGAGAAAGCTTAAGGAAGGAGGACATGCCAAGAATGCTAGCGCCACAGAGAGGCCAGGCAAGGGAGGCAGGCTGCATCTGAGTGGCAGTCACTGGTCTCAGGGGAATTGTTTGAAGCTGAGGAGTGAGCTGTGTTGAGAAAGCTTGACTGTTAAGTGAGGGCTTAAGGCTATGGGCTATAGGAGGCTCCCCTTTCGAAGAAAGGAGAGACTCGTGCACATTTGTAATCTGTGGGGAAGGAACCAGTGGAGAGGAAAAGGCTGAAGTTATAGAGAATAGTGGTTGATGGGACCAAGTTCCTGAAGAGACTTTCCCCACCTGGAAAGGGTCTGCAGAGCACAGGGTGCAAGTCTAACTTCAGACTGGAGGAGGGGACACCCCTCTCATTGAGAAAGGGCCACTTGCAGATGAAGGCAAGCTTGACAGTAACGGGAAAGGGAGTTGTCTGGATGGTTGGATTTCTTTGTGGGATAAGAGAAGAGGTCACCTGATGAGAGGAGGAGCTTGAAAAGGGGGTAACAGTTTGGATTAGTGTTTGGCATGGAGGGGGGAAGCTGCTAGGGAGATGTAGAAGCTCTCCCAGCAGCACAGAAGCCTTAGCATTCTTAATAGGATCTGAACGGGGCAGGAGAATTGAGCCCATGAAGAAAGAATAATGAAAGAGCTGTTCATCGTGGAAAAAGAAAGGGAACTACAAGGGCCACAGACAGATTGAGAGGCCGTAACAGGCGACTTGAGGTCTCCCTTAAATGTACACTGGGAGTATGAGAATCAGAGATATACATCTTGGTCTTTAAAAGCGGTCAGAGAACAGGACAGAATGGTAAGATTACAGAGGGAAAAGAAAAGCAAGCTTCTAGATGTGTTAATATTTATGATGGCTAAAGTAAATGAACAGGAAACTTTTGTATTAAAAAGAACCAGGGTCTTGGGTCTTCTACATCTGTGATTCTCAAATTATAATGTGCATGTGGGTCACTAAAGGATTTGTTAAAAATACAGCTTCTGTTTCAGAAAGCCTAGGGTGGGATTCTACGTTTCAGTAAGCATCTTCAATGATGCTGGCTCTCCTGGTCCACAGATCACACTTGAAGATGCAAGGTCTAAATGGATATCGAAATGGTCCAGGACGAAGATAGGCCTGGGGGTAGAGAGAAAGTCCATGCCTGTGGCCTCTCTGATCAAGGGTGCTCCTGACTGCCGTCACGGGAGGGAGATGGAGTAGAAAAGATGAGAAGTGTGAGAAGCGCTCTGCCTGGCGTGTCCCATGGCAATTTCCCCACAATAAGAGAGAAGGCTGCTAATTGGCTAGCAACACTTGGTATTAATTAGCTCAATAGAATCGGTCCCTTGAAGCCTGCTTTGCATAATTAATGAGTGCTCAGCTATAAGCTGCTGAAAACACTGAAGCCAAAGTGTGACAATTTTCTGATCAGCTAAGCAGAAACACCACAATCCCCTATTGTTTGTGGACACAGAGCAAAGCTTTGTTGTTAGTTGCTAAGTTGAGTCTGACTCTTTGCGACCCCATGGATTGCAGCTCATCAGGCTTTCCTGTCCTTCACCATCTCCCGGTGTTTGCTCAAGCTCATGTCCATTGAGTCAGTTATGCTATCTGATCATCTCATCCTCTGTCATCCCTTTCTCCTCCTGCCTTCAATCTTCCCCATCATCAAGGTCTTTTCCAATGAGTCAGCTCTTCGCATCAGGTGGCCAAAGTATTGGAGCTTCAGCTTCAGCATCAACCCTTCCATTGAATATTCAGGGTTGATTTCATTTAGGATTGACAGGTTTGATCTCTATGCTGTCTAAGGGGCTCTCAAGAGTCTTTTCCAACACCACACTTCAAAAGCATCAATTCTTCAGTGCTCAGCTTTCTTTATAGTCCAACTCTTATATCTGTACATGCCTACTAGAAAGACCATAGCTTTAACCATATGGACCTTTGTTAATGACTGAGATTGGATACAGAGCCCTTGGCTCTGCCATGTCCTAATGGCGGGGAGGCAGGCTGGACTAAGACATGGGGGCACCCCAGGCAGACTGATAATTTGATGCCTCTCCAACAAAATATTCTTTAAATATTTGTTCAACATTTAATTAGAGAGGAAGTTGAGTACAGCTTTGAGGAAGAGCAAAGCAGGAAAGTACTGGGCCAGGTACAGTTTTTTCTCTGTTGTCTCAAGCAATTCAGCTCTTGCCCCAACTTTCTTAACATACTTAGCCAAACAAGACCATCCAGTCACAGGCCCACCCTCCTTGGAAACCAGGTTTGCTTCCACTTCTATGTATTTCTGGAGATATCCCTGGGAGGTTCTGCCTTTGATCCCAGGATGCTCTCTGAGGTGCTCTTTCTAAGAATTCTTTCAACAAATAAAATTTTTTAAAAACAGCTTGTTATCTTTCTAGAGAATTTTAGCCTCATTTTTTCAATAATTCTATGGACAACTGCTCAGATGGCGATGTCTTTTGCTCTGGGAGATGGTCCTGAGATAGGTCAGTCTCCTTAGCACTCAACCAGAGATGCAGTTAGTGGGGAGAGCTGGCTCTTTGGTGCTTATGCCATTGGTAGGATGATTTGAAGAGAAGTCCTTGTTACTTAGAAACCTAAATTCTCAGCCAAACTGTCTAGGTTTAAATTTTACTTCTGCTCTGTATGAATAGCTACCTGGCTATGGGTAGAGTTTGTAACTTTTCTGAGCCTCTGGTCCCCCATCTGTAATATGGGTATAATGATAGATGGCTCTTCTAATGTTCTTCTGAGAATTAAGTGAGTTAATAATGTGTGTGTATGCGCTTGCACGCTCCATCACTCAGCTGTGTCTGACTCTTTGTGGCTCCATGGCCTGTAGCTCACCAGGCTCTTCTGTCCATGCAATTTTCCAGGCAAGGGTATTGGAGTGGGCTGCCATTTCCTACTCCAGGGGATCTTTCCCACCCAGGGATCTCATGTATCCCCTGCATTGGCAGGCACATTCTTTACCACTGTGCCACCTAGGAAGTGAGTTAGTAATGGGGAGTACTTAAACAGTTCTTGACATGTAGTAAGAATTAAATAAATATTAATTATTATAGTTATTATTATTCTGCAGCTGTTAGCTTCTATGCTGCATAACAGTTGTCACAAAATTAGTGATTTTAAACATGTTTTAACATTTGAACATCAAAAAATATACTATATCAATAGAATAAAGGACAAAGCCACATGATCAACTCAATAGATGCAGGAAAGCATTTGACGAAATCCAACAGTCCATAGTAAAAACTCTCAACGAATTAGGAGTAGAAAGGAACTTCTTTAGTTTCATTAAGTGCAGCTATGAAACTCTACAGCTAACATCTTACTTAAGGGTGAAAACCTGTAAGATCAGAAATGAGACAAAGCTATTCCTGTTTACAATTTCTATTCAGTGTTACTTTGGAGGGTCTAGCCAAGGTAATTAAGTAACAGAAAGAAGTAATTCTGATTGGAAAGGAAGAAGTGAGACTATATGTATTCACAAGTGACATGATCATGTATATAGCTGGTCCTAAGGCATCAACTAAAAATGGCTAGAACTAATGAACAAGTTCAGCAAGATTTCAGGATACGAGATTGATAACCAAAAATTCATTGTATATCTATACACTTACAATGGCCAGTCCAGAAAAGGATATTAGGAAAAACAACTCCAGTTACAATAACATAAAAAGTTTAGAAGTGAATTATTAAAAGAAGTAAAAAATTTATACTCTGAGAACTATAAAATATTGTTAAAACTAAAGAAGATCTAAATAAATGGAAAGACATCCCATATTTGTGGATCAGAAGATATATTATTGTTAAGATGGCAATATTCCAATACTGGTTTGTAGATTCAATTCTTATAACCCCAGGTGTTTTCCTTGAAGAAACTGACAAGCTGATCCTAAAATTGTTTGAAAACTCAAGGGGTCATGATAGACAAAACAATCTTGAAAAATAACAAAGTTAGAGGACTTATGGGCTTCCCAGGTGGCTCGGTGGGTAAAGAATCCATCTGCAATGCAGGGGACACAGGAGACTCAGATTCAGTCCCTGGGTTGGGAAGATTACTTGGAGGAGGGCATGACCATCCACTCCAGTATTCTTGCCTGGAGGATCCCATGCACAGAGGAGCCTGGTGGGTTACAGTACATGGAGTTGCAAAGAGTCAGACATGGCTGAAGTGACTTAGCACACACACACACAGAGGACTTACACTTCTCAATTTAATAAATTACCATAAAGCTACAGACAGTGTGGTATTGGGATAAAGATAATTATAGGGCTCAATGGAATAGAACTGAGAATCCAGAAATAAACTGTGACATCTATGGTCAATAGATGAAGGAAAGACTGGTCTTTTCATCAAATTGTGTGTGTGTGTTTGTATATGTTTTAAGCACTAGTAATGTGTTTATTTGGAGAAGGCAATGGCACCCCACTCCAGTACTCTTGCCTGGAAAATCCCATGGACAGAGGAGCCTGGTAGGCTGCAGTCAATGGGGTCGCTAGGAGTCGGGCACGACTGAGCGACTTCACTTTCCCTTTTCACTTTCGTGCATTGGAGAAGGAAATGGCAACCCACTCCAGTGTTCTTGCCTGGAGAATCCCAGGGATGGGGGAGCCTGGTGGGCTGCCGTCTATGGGGTAGCACAGAGTTGGACACGACTGAAGAGACTTAGCAGCAACAATGTGTTTATTAGGATTTCTACAGGAATGGGTTCAAGTAGAAATATTAGGTGGAGAAGGCAATGGCACCCCTCTCCAGTACTCTTGCCTGGAAAATCCCATGGATGGAGGAGCCTGGTGGGCTGCCGTCTATGGGGTCGCACAGAGTCAGACACGACTGAAGTGACTTAGCAGCAGCAGCAGCAGAAATATTAGGCATTCTGGTTGTAATATTGGCTTTTAAGTCATTTGCCATGCACCTAACATGTGCCAGGCATTTTCCTAGGTGCTGGTGGTACGAGGCAAGTTATACAGACATAGTCCATTAACCCCTCTCTGATCATTGATAAGCTGGGCCTGCTTTGCTTAAGCCATTTAGTGGCTCTGTTAATTGATGCATACTTGTGAGCTCAGTCACTCAGTCATTGCCAACTCGTGACCCCATGGACTGTAGCCTGCCAGGCTCCTCTGTCCATGGAATTTTTCAGGCAAGAATACTGGAGTGGGTTGCTGTTTCCTACACCAGAAGATCTTCCTGACCCGTAGACTGAACCCACATTCTCTTGCACTGGCAGGAGGGTTCTTGACCACTGCACTACCTGGGCAGGCTATTTGATGCATACACATATAGAATTCTAGTAGCTTTCTATTCAATAGGCTCTTTTATTGTTATGAAATCTCTGTTGTATCTCTAGTAAACAGAGATTTGATTTTTAAAAAAATCCAAGATCTATTAAAAGTGTTTAATGAGATAGAGACCCATTAAGAGTGCCAGAAACTGATGACAGCAAACTGGTTTTTGAAACAAACAATCAAGATTCCAATGGAATGTGAGAAAAAGCCCCCTGGGATCTAATAAGTAAGAGAAGGAAGCCAATAAAATGACAAATGGAGCTTTTAGTTGATCTAAAGGCTTTTTGCAAAATGTTTGGAATGCTTTTTGGTTTTAATGTCTATTTAGGTATAGCTATCCCAGAGTTTGATTAGTGTTTTCATGGTATATCTTCTTTCATCCTTTTACTTTCATCCATTCTATAGTTTTCTATTTAGGGTACCAACCAAAACCCTCTGGGATATACCAGGATACTTCCCTCTTTGGAAGAAAGTGTCAACCAGAAATAGATGAGGCCTCATAAGGTGAAGCTCAACTTTGAATAATCTAATATCTAGTTGTAATTGAGGTGACCTTCCAGAAGCAAAAGTAAATCCTCTCTGGAGTAAAATACAAGAGCCACAAATGATCTCTGCGATTTATTATACACGTTGTACAGCACACAGTAAAAAATAATAAGGCATGCAAGAAGACAAGATTTGTGAAAAAATAGAAGACAAAAAAAAAAAAGACAAAAAGACATATTCACTAAAAATCGTGACATTAGACTCATCCCACACAGGTTTTAAAATGATTATATTAAAATCTTTAAGAGTAAATATCAAGATAGGAAAAAATTGACAGAGAACTAGATACTATCATAAAGGATTAAATGGAAATTGCAGAACTA
Organism: Oryx dammah; assembly: GCF_014754425.2. Lineage (NCBI taxonomy): Eukaryota > Metazoa > Chordata > Mammalia > Artiodactyla > Bovidae > Oryx > Oryx dammah. The sequence continues at coordinate 40,832,679 of NW_024070201.1, read as the reverse complement.
AAACCACCTTCCTTCTTGGAAGATCACAAACTCCATTTTTTGACACTCCACCTCGTGTGTCTTCTGAAAACTGTTCTGTTTCTCAGCCTCTCAATCACTGCTTTTGCTTTGGGATTTGTCCTTTGTTTCTGCTGTTTTGTTGTGTCCAGTTGCCCAGTCATGTCTGACTCTTTGCAGCTCTGTGGACTGTAGCCCGCCAGGCTCCTCCACCCAGGGAATTTTCCAGGTGAGAATACTGCAGTGGAGTGCCATTTCCTACTCTAGGGGATCTTCCTGACCCAGGGATCGAACCTGAGTTTCTTGCATCTCCTGCACTGGCGGGCAGATTCTTTACCACTAGAGCCTTCTGGGAAAAGCCCAAATGCTAGGCTAAATTCTTTTGTTTTTCTATTTTATTATTACCATATTCTAAACTTTAAGAAATAATCTTAATCATTTTCTACATGTTCAAACAGATTTTTGAGATATTTTGATTGTTTAATTATTTTTAGAGAGAGACTTGGCCCAAAATAACTTATGCTGCCTTTGCCAGAAGCAGAACCACCAGAGTTTTCCCAACATTTTCTGTTTCCTGAAGAAGAAAGGAGGGAAGTACTTACCAATGAGAAGCTGAATGACCACCAAGTCCCAATTCTTTAGTCCCGGAAACTCACAGGCTAATACACACACACACACACACACACACACACACACACACACACACACACA
>NW_024070201.1:40760056-40831961 GCF_014754425.2 Oryx dammah | reverse complement strand
ACACACACACACACACACACACACACACACACACACACACACACACACCCAGATATAATCTAAGATTGTCTGTGAGAATTACCCTATGCTTAGCAAGGTGGCACTAGTGGTAAAGAATCTGCCCACCAGGAGACATAAGAGACACACCGTGGGTTTGATCCCTGGGTCAGGAGGATCACTTGGAGAAGGGAATGGCTACCACTCCAGTATTCTTGCCTGGAGAATCCAATGGACGGAGGAGCCTGGTGAGCTCCTAGGGATGGAGTCCCTAGTGCTGTAAAGAGTCAGACTTGACTGAAGCGACTCAGCACACACGCATCTATGCAAACACAGAAGAGGAGGAGTGGGTGTTTTGATACTTCAGTGGGAAAGATCTCATGATACTCAGGAGAAGGGCAGGAAAGCAAGAAGCCCTCCTCCTACCTTAGGGAGTTTCAAAAAGTATTTGTAAGAGTTGCTGATATCATGCATTTTAGAAATGTGTATTTTTGTCCTGAGGGGTTAACTTTCTTTGAGTAAGTTCTTTACATGTTCAGCATCTCTCTCTATTATAGACCACAGGACTGACTTCTTTATCACTTGGTTTTGGTTAGTACTGTTTCAGTTGAGGAAAGAGACTGGGATAAGAGTCTGCTTTCCAATATTTGATTGGAAGGAGGAAATTTACCGCTTTGCTCTGGTTACCTTTCAAAAAGGACTGGAGAACTTCTGGAAAAGAGCTGATCTCATTTCTGGAAAGTTCCCAATCCAAACAATCACTTTGGCTGGAATTTGTGTTTTCCTTGGGACTCACTGATAATTCCCTAAGTGGTGTGCTAATGTGTGGAGAACTTCTAAAGTGGCTGTCACCGTGAGTAGCATAATTATAGGTTGTCTACAGTGCTTGATAAGAAAATGGAGAAGAAAACAAATCTCTAAGACTGAAAAAAAACCAACCAAACACACACACCTGAAGATAATGAAGGTGGTAACAAATCCTGGAGGGCACAGAACCGTTTTGTTTTCCAGGGCTGAGAAAAAGAGAAATGGAGGGAAAAGTTCCCTGTTGAATCCAGGGGCAATTTCTGGTCTTCTTCATGCCCTGGTTGTCAGGAGAGCAATGCTAATGTGAGGAGACTCTGTACGGAAAAGTCTGGTCTTTGGAGGAGAAGGAAGGAAGCTCAGACTCTGGCTCTACCACTTACTCAGTGCATGAGCTGAGAATATTATTCACTGTTTTTGAGCCTCATCTGTAAGATGGTGATGATCACTCTTGCTTCACTGGTTTGTTGCAAAGATGAAATGTGGAAACCATTGTGAAAGCAGAACATTCAGCATGTTAGTAGAACATTCAGAGAGTTAAAAGAAGAGCCAGATGTGGTTAGTTTGGTGCTGTGGCTATATATGGAGTCAAACAGGCTTGGGTTTGAATACCACTTTTTATTTCCTCATTTGTTTGGATTAAAGGACATGATGTATACAGAGTGCTTAGTATAGATTCTGCCATATGGCAAATGCTCAGTAGAAGTTATCTGTTATTATTATTGTTGTCCTTTTTGTGATGATGATGACAATTATGACAAGGTAGGGGAACTTATTTGTTTTTGCCCATTTTGAGATTCAGTTCAGTTCAGTTCAGTCGCTCAGTTGTGTCCGACTCTTTGTGACCCCATGAATTGCAGCACGCCAGGCTTCCCTGTCCATCACCAACTCCCAGAATTCACTCAAACTCACGTCCATCGAGTCCGTGATGCCATCCAGCCATCTCATCCTCTGTCGTCCCCTTCTCCTCCTGCTCCCAATTCCTCCCAGCATCAGAGTCTTTTCCAATGAGTCAACTCTTCGCGTGAGGTGGCCAAAGTATTGGAGTTTCAGCTTTAGCATCAGTCCTTCCAAAGAACACCCAGGGCTGATCTCCTTTAGAATGGACTGGTTGGATCTCCTTGCAGTCCAAGGGACTCTCAAGAGTCTTCTCCAACACCACAGTTCAAAAGCATCAATTCTTCAGCACTCAGCTTTCTTCACAGTCCAACTCTCACATCCGTACATGACCACTGGAAAAACCATAGCCTTGACTAGACGGACCTTTGTTGGCAAAGTCATGTCTCTGCTTTTGAATATGCTATCTAGGTTGGTCATAACTTTCCTTCCAAGGAGTAAGTGTCTTAATTTCATGGCTGCAATCACCATTTGCAGTGATTTTGGAGGCCCAAGGACATTGATTTAGTCAGATTAGGTCTTCCAAGTCCAAACATATGCCTTTAACTAGATGGCATGTCAGTGTAAGGTTTGAAGAGATTAACAAAAAGAACTGGAGAATTTCTGAACTCATATTCAGGAATGTATTTTACTTGACCTCAACATAAATATATGTAGCCAGTTATACATGACCTAGGAAGCGTTCTGATGAAAACATCCACTGGTTCCTCATAAGGAACTAATAGGCACCCTTACAGGAGAGGCTAGGGGAATATGTTTGTTCTGGCTTGGTGTGGATTTTTACTGGGTTCTAAAGATTCTGTGCTTTTTAATGCTCTTTTTCCTATAATATTTGAGTTGGAATCTTTCTTTCTCATATATTACTAACTTTAAAAGTATAATCAGCTTCTGATTATCTGGAGATAAGTAGAATGGTTTGATGAACAAGGTATACACAGGCCTGGTACATGCTTGCCTTACCAGAACAGCTGGGACAAGGGCTTGACTTACCATTTACCCTCCCTGCCTTGGGAGTGGAAGAGAGATAAAATCTGCAGCTGAGGTCAAAGGCAAGCTGAACAGGAAGAAATGCTTTAGCTCAAAGGAAGTTGTCAGCTTAGATGAAGCATTTACTTGGCAATAGCGAAAACACTGAATATCTTTTAAAATTAGTTTCTCCCACCTTCCTTGACATTGTATTGCCTTTCTTTTTTCTGACTTCTTGATCTGAATACTTAATCTGTTAGAGGCAGAGTGTGTAGATTGGAAATGAAAAAGATCAAAAGGAGGATTTTTCCTTCGAATAATGTTTTGACTGTACCTTATAGATGTTAGTATATAATGTTTTCATTTTCATTATTTCCTAGAGATTATATGTATTAGTTAGGGTTCTTTCAGCAGCAAATAACAGAAAATCTTGATTCAAATGCCTCAAGGAGTTATTCTTTCCCATAACAAGGAGTTGGAAGCAGGAATATTTCAGAGCTAGTTTATTCAGAAGTTCAGTGATACCTTTAGGCTACTTATTTTCATGGTGCAGCTTTGACAACTTCCAGATGCGGAAAAAAGACTTTCTTTTTAGCAAAGAAGTAAGCCTTTCCCAGGGGTCTTCCCAGGTGGCTCAGTGGTGAAGAATACACTGCCAACGCAGGAGATATGGGTTTGATTCCTGAGTTAGGAAGGTTCCCTAGAGGGGAAAATGGCAACACACTCCAGTATTCTTGCTTAGGAAACCCCATGAGAGGAGCCTGGCAGGTTACAGTCCATGGGGCCGCAAAGAGTCAGACACGACTTGGTGATTAAACAACAACAAAGCCTTTCCCAGAAGTCATTCATCAGACTCTTTTTTGAAGTTCGTTTGCTAGGATTACTTTATGTGTCTGTTCTTAAAATCACTGGCAGTGGGAGTGAGACCACTGGTTTGATTGAAGAGCGTACCTCATCTGAAGCAGATGATGTCCTAGAGAGAAGAGGGGATATATGAAAAGAAGCAAGGAAGGTTCAAAATAAGGAAGGAAGAAAAATAAATACAGGAAATGCAACCAGCAATAACTACTACTTTCTGCAATTGTAGTTTTGATTTCTTCTTCTTTTTGACCATGCTGGGCCAACTGATGGTATCTTATTTCCCCAAGCAGGTATGGAGCCCAGGCCTTGGCAATTAAAGTGCCATGTCCTAACCACTGGACTCACAGGAAATTTCCTTGATTTCTTCTTAATCTTAGGAGTTGCTTACAGTATTGGAAAAAGTTTTAAAATGGTCAGAGATTTTGTTTTGTTTCTACTTTAATTTTGAATTATGGATAATAATATGGTTGAGTGTTTTACTTTTTAGAATTTTGAGGGTTCTTTGGTCTAATATATAGAGAACTTTTGCATATTATGGCATGTGAGAATAGAGAGTAGTTTCTGTTTTTGAGTTGAAACTCTTAATTATGTCATTCAGACTTTCTGTATCCTTACCAATTATTAAGTTGATGTTCTTCTAAACTTTCTGTTTTGAAATATTTTAGATTTACAGAAAAGTTTGCAAATATAGTACAGATGGATTGCATACATTTTTCACAAAGCATCCCTAATATTAGTCAACATAACTGCTGTACATTGTAAAAGCCAAGAAATTAATATTAGTACAATTCAATTGCTTAACTTATAGATTTTTTCATATTTCACCAGTTTTCCCACTAATGTTTAACTTGAGAGAGGGTAGAGCGTCTGCCTGCAGTGCAGGAGACCTGGGTTCAATCCCTGCATCGGGAAGATCCCCTGGAGAAGGAAATGGCAACCCACTCCAGTACTCTTGCCTGGAAAATTCCATGGACAGAGGCGCCTGGTAGGATATAGTCCATGGGGTCTCAAAGAGTCAGACACGACTGAGCGACTTCACTTCACTTTAAAGACCGTTAGGTATTAAAGTCCATTTGGCCTCTTTCACTTTGCATTTCTAGCAACTTTTGGGTCCGTATATTTACCACATATAGATTCAAGACAATTTTACTTTAATGTGGCTCTTACTCTCTACCATTATACTATGATCTTTTCAATCTCATTTAATATTCTTTCTTTGAATTCAACATTTTCTGTGGATGACAAACCCTGACTTCTTTTTCTTTAAATTTACCTAGATTTCTTCCCCTGTTTGTTTCCTTTCAGCTTTATGAAAGTAAGATAGCTTTGTTTGAGTGTGTATCAGTCGGGGGTCCTGGTAGAAAACTGGTGCCATGCTCAAAAATTGGATAATTTAATGGAAGAACCATTTTCAAAGGTATGCTATGTGGAGAAGCAGTAACAGTGCAGTGCCCTTGAACTTAGTGATGGGGCGCTGTCATCACCACCGTATCAGTTACTGGAACCTGAAGAGAAGGGCCTGCCTGATGGGAGTGGTGGACTTTGGTGTCAAGAGGCAACCAGCATGGTGACTCTGCAAGAAGAAACCCAGGAAAAGCCCTGACTTCATTTTCTTCCCTTCCTTAGCGCTCCTGTTGGTACCTCCTATGACCAAACTCAATTGGAAGCCTGAGGGCAAGGCAGCGTGGTGACACATTGGTGTCGGTTGGCTTCCTGGCTCACAAAATAGTGGAGAATGGAAACAGTGGATCTGGAGAGCAAATAAAAAATGTCTAGTACAAGATGTGTTGTTTTATATAGAGCTAGATTTAGTTTATTTGACTCAATCTGAGAATTCTTTTTATGTATTAGGTTAATGTCTTGCTTCAACACTCTGTCATATCAGATGTTTTTAGTCTTAGTTCTGTCATCTGTTTTCTATTTTCTGCTTTTTGAATTCCATCTTACTATTTCTGAGTTTTCTATCACTTGCTATTGTCTGATTTTTATTTTCTGCTTTACTAATTTGGAAGATAAACAACTGATTTTCAGCTCCACTGCTTAGTAACCCAGGCTGTATACTTAAAGAACACAGTTAAACATAATTTTGGTCTCAGAGTCTCAATTTTGTAGATAAGGCAATATGAACAGACAGCTCCACCTGCCATGAAAGCTAAAAAAATTAATGCATACACTTTCCTCATATCTCCCAACTTTCAAGGTTTTGTTGGTACGGGCTGTGATTTTTGTTCTAATTTATGTGTTTTTTCCTCATGTCATTTTCATCCAAAGAATTACAATGCTCACTTTCTGTATAACTGATCGCGTTAGTTACTGAGATGAAAGTCTTAGATGGATTCATTGCTCTGGAGAACTGTCCTCATCTGGGGCCGGATTCCCCCATGACTATATTCATTAGTCTTTAGTTTGCTCTCTCTGCTTCGAGGTGAGCTGGCTGTGCTTGCATAAAATCCTAGAGGTTCCTGGCTGTTGGTTTGACCCACTGGGCCTTTTGACAGTTTTCCTTAGGGTATCTACACTTGCTGCTCCTCCCCCACACTCTGCTCAGAAATTTTGCAAGTTGGGGAAAGGAATCCCTAGGTGGAATATCGCACATTCCCTTTGGATACGTCTAGCTCCAGCCTCTCCATTACTCCAAATTGGATATCGAGGGGGATATTGGTAAGATTTTCCTTTTAGTATCCTTGGTTCTGCTTTGCACTGTCTCCGTCAATTCCTAGAGTCAAATATTTTTTATTTTAGTTCCAGAATAGTTCTTGAAATGTCAATAGTATACTTACTATTTCTTCTTTTTATGCACTGATATAGGTTTGGGGAAACAAACTTTTATAAATCTGCTCATATACTGTTACTTTTTCCTGAATGTTTTGCTTTTTTATAAAAAATATTCAAATTCAAATCTTTAATTTATCTAATGCTTGTTTCTCTATATAGTATTTTTCAATGTGGTAATCTGTTTGATAGTTACATTCTAGAAGTATTTTCTTTATGAAGACCTGACTCTGTTTTGACCCAATTGATAGGGACAGAGTAAAGGGACAACATAGGTAGCTAAACAGTTAATCCCAATAGGGGACTGTAAGTAAAGAGGAAAAAAAAAAAAAAAGGGAGACCTCTGTAAGCTAACGATCACTCAAGAAAGCAGGTTTACTTAACCTCAAAATCAAGCAGGCTTGCTTAGCAGCAAAACCATGCAGCAGAAGCATATGGCATGACCCCAAACAATAAGACAATGGTAGACTGAGATCCACATCCTGCCCAGTGAACTCAGTAAGTTCATAATTCCTAGGACATGCTCCTCTGCACACATGAAAGACAAAGATATAAGAAAAACATGATATTCTACTGAATATCTTTTTGCTCATTTCCATTGTGCTGTGACAGCCCTGGCTTGACCATGTAGGGACAGGAAAAATCCCTGCTTGACCGTGGAGGGGAAGCTGATGGTAGAAGCTTGACATCTACTCAAGAATAAGGAAGGAGGTGGTCTTCTCCCACGTTTCCTTTGATTATAAAACTGTAGCCCACTAATTTCTTGGGGCACCACTAGGAAGCCTCACAAGCATCCTAGAAAAATCGCTTCATCCTAGAAAAATCACACACTCTGAGCATGTGTGCACACTGAGTTACTTCAGTTGTGTCTGACTCTTTGCAACCTTTGCCAGGCTCCTCTGTTCATGGAGATTCTCCAGGCAAGTATACTGGAGTGGGTTGCCATTCCCTTCTCCAGGGGATCTTCCTGACCCAGGGATCGACCTCTCATCTCCAGCACTGGCAGGTGGGTTCTTTACCATTAGTGCCACCTGGGAAGTCCATCTATCACTTTGCCTCCCACTAAATTTCTGCATTGAGACATAAAGAACCAGAGTTGCTCAGAGCCTCCCAAATGCATTAACTGTGGTTTCACCATGGTTAATGTTTTGTATCAAATAGTTTATCGAATAATCATAGTTTCCTACCTCTACTGTGAACCTGATTCTCATAGATATTTGGTCTATTGTTGACTCTCTATTCTGTTTCATGGTCTTAATGATTTTCTTCCTTGCTCTCTCTCCATCCTCCCATCCCCCCAAACCCATTCACTGTGTTTGGGGTGTGACACCCTGAGCCAATAAGCACTCTTGAATGAGGCGTTTCCTTTCTTTCTCCTGCCCCTCAAAAGCATGGTACCTGTTCTCCTTCCCTGTCTGGCCCCACCACTGTCCCTTCCTCAGAGATTCTTCTGAGTCTTCAGAGGTTCCTGATGAAGTGTCCTGCCAACCTCTCACCCAATTTGTATTTATAAGTGGACAGGGATGGCTTCCGGGATATGAGAAGTCTGTTACCGTCAGAGTCCTAAGGAAGGAGTGGGTGAGCTTTGCAGGCTGCAAATTTCTAGTCATCTTGAGCCCACAGACCCACCCACTCCTTCCTCTGACCTTCATTATAGCTACTCAGAGACTCCACTTGCCTCAGGACTATCTCATCTCCTCACTAGCAAGGTCCTTTGTCTAGCAAGCACTTGGTAGGGCTCTGAGACTGTGTACTATTGAGCATTTAAACTATTTAACATTTGGGAGTGGGTCTGTCTTCTCCAGTCTTATGAATACATGAACAACCCCACAAGCCCCCAGGAGAGTACAGAGCTCTAGACGTGCTTTGATATGTGTGACTCTTCAGAGCAGCACAGGACCCTCAATCTTTGAGCAATTACAACTTTTCAGGAATTCTGAACCTACTAGAGGAGAGAAATTGACAGGAGTATAATTTTTTCCTGTTCCATTAAAAAAGGCAATTTTAGGGAAAATTGAAATTTATGATTTTTTTTTAAGCACTCTAAATCTGAAGCCATCTTGATAGCTGCAGAACATAAAAATGCATTATGGAATACTTGGCTTGCTCATAAAATGATCGAGTTTGGCATATTAAATGTCAAAGTATGGTTTATGAAGACAACAATTATACATTTACTAATTGAATTGACATTCAGATGCATCCCAGTTTGCAATAGACAGAATGACAACACTGAGTTTAAGGAACAGAGCACCTCAGAGTACTCACAAAAAGAGAACATTTCTTTCTGTTTCTTTGTAGATTTCACAGTCACTGAACCAAGAGAAACCCAGTCAAGAATTTCAGCTTCCAAAACCGGTGTTCCTTTCCTCCTCTGGATCTAGAGAAATAGAGTTGTATAGTGGTAAAGACCGAGGACTCTAGCACCACACTGCTAGGGTCTGAATCCCAGCTCTGCTATTTGCTACCTTGGTCGAGTCTCTTAATCTCTTTGTGTTTCTGTTTTCTCACCTATAAAATACGGATGATGAAGGATTTCTTCATAATATTGTTTTAAGGATTAAATTAATATATGGAATATCTTTCAAGGACTTTTTAGCATATAATATAGACTATATAAATGTTAAGTATTGTTACTATCAAAACTAGATAATAATCCTTAAGGTTCTATCCCAAACTAGGAGTAAGTGGTTGCAACCACCATAAAATTTCTTAAGGGCAGTAATACATCAGTCTTTAGTTTAGGGACCACAGGGCTGTGACACTGGGAAAGCAAATTTAGTTCAAGATGTATTTTGTTTGACTTGAAAGTGTTTACAGAAACAGATCCAAGTACATATGGAAATTGAACACATCATATAGATGATATCTCAAATTACTGGAGCAAGGAATGATTTTTTAATAAATGTGTGAAAACAAGATGGCCATTTTAAAAAGATGAATTTATAGTCTTCTTTTAACATATATAAGCATAAACTTGAAATGGATCACATTTCTAAACATACAAAATTAAGCTATATAAGTACTAGAAGAAAATTTGGGTGAATTCCTCTGTGATCTGAGTGTGGGGAAGCTATAACTCAAAATACAAAAAGTACAAAATGCCAAAAACAAAAAAATCAATGTTTGACTGCAAAAAATATATATATATATATACTCCCCACTTTTTAATGACAAAAAATACCATAAATAACTCAAAAGATAATTGAGAAATTGGGAGAAAATATTTGCTATATATATCACAGATGTGGGTTGATATCTCTAACATGACATTGAGTGGAGGGAGAGACCAAAAATCTGTTAGTAAAATGACAAAATTCATAAGCAACCAATTTATAAAAGTATCTAAAATGGCCCTAAAATGTATGAAAAATATTCAGTTTCACTCGTAATAAAAGAATGCACATGTAAACGAAACCAAGATATTACATTTCATGCATCAGATTGGTAAACATTCCAAAGTTTGATAATATATCTACTTGGTGAAGTTTTAGGAAAACAGGAAGCCTCACACGTTGCTGAGAATGAAAAATGGTACAATTTCCAAGGAGGGAAATTTGGAAATACCTAACACAACTACATATTTACTAAGTCTTGGGTCCAGCAATCCCATCTCTAGGACTTTGCATGGAAAATACACTGCCAACAATATGCACAAGATTTCATTGCTGCCTTTTTGTATAATTGCCAAATATTGGAAAGTACTTAAATGCTCAAATATAGGAGATTGGCTGAAATAAACCATAGCATATGTACACAATGGAGTTAATGCAACTGTAAAAAAGAAATGAAGTTTATCCCTGTGAATGGAATCAGAGTAATTTCCAGGATATATTGTTAAGTGACAAAAAAAAATTGCAAAAGAGTATGTACAATATACCATCTTTTGTGTTAAAAGGAAGGAGGAATAATGAAATATGTGTATATTTGCTTACTTTTGTCAAAAGAAACAAAGAAATAAAATTGATTACTTCCAAAGCTGAGGGGAAATGGGATGAAGAGGGCAAGGGAAAGTCCATCACTTCTTTGTATATGTCTTTTTGCATAGATTTGACTTTTGGAAACATATTTATGCTTTATAAACTTGAAAAAGCAAAATTAAGTAATTGTGAATGGGGAAGTTAAACTGAATGCAAACAGAAAAAAGTAAACTCAACTGTATCTTGAATTAATAATATAACTATGTCAGAGGGAAAAGATAACTAATTCAAAATAATTTGAGCACAACTCTTTGACCATAATATATACCCTCTATTTAGGGGAATAAAAGAACTACAAATGCTTTTGATTGTGTGGGTAAAGCTATTTTGAAATCAGTTTTTGGGGGGACTTCCCTGAAAGTTCAGTGGGTCTGTGCTGTGCTAAGTCCCTTCAGTTGTGTCCAACTCTTTGCGCCCCAAGGACTGTAGCCTGCTAGGCTCCTCTGTCCATGGGATTCTCCAGGCAAGAATACTGGAGTTGGTTGCTGTGCCCTTCTCCAGGAGATCTTCCCAGTTCAGGAATTGAACCCATGTCTCTTACATCTCCTGCATTGGCAGGTGGGTTCTTTACCACTAGCACCTCCTGGGAAGTCCAGTGGTTAAGAATTCATGCTTCCCCTGTAGGAGGCATGGGTTGGATCCCTGGTCAAGGAACTAAGATCCCTTCTTGCCATGTAGTGCAGCCAACAAACAAAAGAAACAGCTTTTAAAAGTACCTTGTAAGACTGAATGGTTGAGTAAATGGAGGCTAAGATTTTCATTGTGGAAGAGATCTAAATATTAAGTAAGAAAATGTGAGGAAGAACTCTATAGGGCTGGACTGGAATTTTAAGTACCAATATGAACTCATGGGAGAAGGCAATGGCAACCCACTCCAGTACTCTTGCCTGGAAAATCCCATGGACGGAGGGGCCTGGTAGGCTGCAGTCTATGGGGTCACTAAGAGTCAGACATGACTGAGCGTCTTCACTTTCACTTTTCACTTTCATGCACTGGAGAAGGAAATGGCAACCCACTCCACTGTTCTTGTTGGGAGAATCCCAGGGATGGGGGAGCCTCATGGGCTGCCGTCTATGGGGTTGCACAAAGTTGGACACGACTGAAGTGACTTAGCAGCAGCAGCAGCATGAACTCATGATTTCTTATATATAAATATTCCCTAGACACATATATTGAAAAGAAGCAGTAACACTCCAGTAGCAATGAGTACACTCAGTGCCAAAGTCTTGGTTTCTAAATACCATTCCTCACTAAGAGAAACCAAGTATCTTTGGAGAAATAGCTAATTACTGGACAGCATCAGGGAAGGTACAAGATAAACCTGAGCATCTTTTTGTGCCAAAAAATAAGAAGGTGTTAAAAAAAAAGAATTCAAGCATGTCACAAAAGATATAGAAACCACTTTGAAAGTGGGGGGCGTCCAAGGTAGGATAATTTGAGCAAAACAAATTAAGATTTTAATAGACTAGGAATTATATTTAAATAGGAATTATAACTTCACGAATAGATAAATGGATAGACAGGTGAGAAGAGAGGTTTCATCAATATGTTGCAAATATTTTCTTACAATGGAACATGAACTAGTAAATGCAAGGGAGTCGTGGAAGTGAAATCCACCATTTTATAACCATCAGAGTAAAGACTGGATCAGACAATTCACCCATAAATGTTAAATCAAAGGGAAAAGTTTGATGAGGAGCGGGACATTTCAGTTTAGTTTAGTCACTCAGTCGTGTTCAACTCTTTGTGATCCCAAGGACTGCAGCATGCCAGGCTTCCCTGTCCAACACCAACTCCTGGAGCTTGATCAAACTCAAGTCCTTCTAGTTGGTGATGCCATCCAACCATCTCATCCTCTGTCATCCCCTTCTCCTCCCACCTTCAATCTTTTCTACCATCAGGGTCTTTTCAAAATGAGTCAGTTTTTTGCATCATGTTGCCAAAGTATTGGAGTTTCAGCTTTAGCATCAGTCCTTCCCATGAATATTCAGGAATGATTTCCTTTAGGATAGACTGATTGGATCTCCTTGCAGCCCAAGGGACTCTCAGAAGTCTTCTTCAACACCACAATTCAAAAGCATCACTTCTCGGTGCTCAGCTTTCTTTAGAGTCCAACTCTCATATTCATACACGACTACTGGAAAAACCATAGCTTTGACTAGGTGGACCTTTGTTGGCAAAGTAATGTCTCTCCTTTTTCCTGTCTAGGCTGGTCATAGCTTTTCTTCCAAGGTGCAAGCATCTTTTAATTTCATGGCTGCAGTCACCATCTGCAGTGATTTTGGAGACCAAGAAAATAAAGTCTCTCACTGTTTCCACTTTTTCCCCATCTATGTGCCTTGAAATGATGGGACTAGATGCCATGATCTTAGTTTTCTGAATGCTGAGTTTTAAGCCAACTTTTTCACTCTCCTCTTTCACTTTCATCAACAGGATCCTTAGTTCTTCGATTTCTGCCATAAGGGTGGTGTCATCTGTATATCTGAGGTTATTGATATTTCTCCCAGCAATCTTGATTCCAGCTTGTGCTTCATCTAGCCCTGCACGATGTACTCTGCATATAAGTTAAATAAGCAGGGTGACAATATACAGCCTTGATGTACTCCTTTTCCTATTTGAAACCAGTCTGATGTTCCATGTCTGGTTCTAACTGTTGCTTCTTGACCTGCATATAGATTTCTCAGGAGGTAGATCAGGTGGTCTGGTATTCCCATCTCCTGAAGAATTTTCCATTGTTTTAGTAATCTACACAATCAAAGGCTTTGGTGTAGTCAATAAAGCAGAAGTAGGTGCTTTTCTGGAATTCTTTTGCTTTTTTGATGATCCAACAGATGTTGGCAATTTGATCTCTGGCTCCTCTGCCTTTTTGAAAACCAGCTTGAACATCTGGAAGTTCACAGTTCATGTACTTTTGAAGCCTGGCTTGGAGAATTTTGAGCATTACTTTGCTAGCATGTGAAGTGAGTGCAATTGTGCAGTAGTTTGAGCATTCTTTGGCATTGCCTTTCTTTGGGATTAGAATGAAAACGGACCTTTTCCAGTCCTATGACCACTGCTGAGCTTTCCAAATTTGCTGGCATATTGAGTGCAGCACTTTAATAGCATCATCTTTCAGGATTTTAAATAGCTCAACTGGAATTCCATTACCTCTACTGTCTTTGTTCATAGTGATGCTTCCTAAGGCCCCCTTGACTTCCCATTCCAGGATGTCTGGCTTTAGGTGAGTGATCATACCATCATGGTTATCTGGGTCATGAAGATATTTTTTTGTATAGTTATTCTGTGTATTCTTGCCACCTCTTCTTATATCTTCTGCTTCTGTTAGGTCCATACCATTTCTGTCCTTTATCGAGCCCATCTTTGCATGAAATATTCCCTTGGTATCTCTAATTTTCTTAAAGAGATCTCTAGTCTTTCCCATTCTGTTCTTTTCCTCCATTTCTTTGCACTGATCACTGAGGAAGGCTTTCTTATCTCTCCTTGCTATTCCTTGGAACTCTGTATTCAAACAGGTATTTTTTAGGACAGAACATTTAGACGTCTGTGAATGTCTCCCCATAGATTTAGAAGAAAGTCTAGACAGGATGTTTTGGACTAAGAATTGCAATATCTGAAATTTAGATCTCAATGCATGGGCTTAACAGTAGATTGGACACAACAAAAGTCAGGTCATTAAACAATATTCAAATCTTGGCACAGAGAAAAATACTAAAACACAGAAAGTTTGGAAGTAAAATAATATAAAAAGATTTTTTTCTTCTAAACTCTAACCAAAAAAAAAAAAAAAATCCCCCCAAAGCAAAATCCCCCAACCCCACAAACCGTTGCATAGTTATATTAATATTAGACAAATAGAATAGACCTTAAGACAAAAAACATTACCAGATGTACACTTTATGGATTTTCAGGGATGCTCAGAGAGAGTAAATGATCTTGCCAGGATCTCAGAGCTTGTATGGGGAGATCAGATTTGAACCCAGTCTCTCCTGTAAGTCTCTGATGCTTCCATCATATCACTGAAGTTGTCTCCTGGATATTGTTAGAAAGGAAACAAATAGGAAAAGAAAGCAAAAGCAGCCTGACTGTCAAGCATTTTAAGGGCCCGTTGTTGTTTAGTTGCTAAGTCATGTCCAGCTCCTTGCGACCCCATGGACGGTAGCCAGCCAGACTCCTCTGTCCATGGCATTGTCCAGGCAAGAATACTGGAGTGGGTTGCCATTTCCTCCTCCAGGGGGTCTTCTCAGCCTAGGGATCAAACCCACGTCTCCCGTGTCTCCTTCCGTAGCAGGCAGATTCTTTATTACTGAGCCACCAGGGAAGCCCATAGCCAGCCTCTAAATTTAGCCAGTATGCTTTTCATCAGGAAACAAAAAGAGAAGGCTTAACTGGACCATGTTTTTAGTCTCTTGAATAAATGCTTTACCAAAAGGCTTGCAGATGAGGGGGGAAAAGAATGGAGTTCTGGTAACTTCTAGTTCTAATAATTTACCTTTGGTGATGCAGGGGAAGCCATCTTCAAACCCCAGTTTGACTCTGAAGCTTGTGGAAGCCAGCAGTTGATTGATGGTTTTCATTGCCATGACGCCTGTAAACCTTTCTGCAAGCCTTGAAAAAGAAGTGACAAGATTGGTCCAGCCACTCAGTCCCTGTGGGAGCTTTATATTCTGCTTCCTCTGCAATATACCCAGAGTCACAGATGAAACAAGTGCTTTTCTCCAGTAATAATTAAAGCAGAGATGCCGTCTCAGAATCTACTCTGCTTTGGCAAAACGTTTATTGCCTCTGCTCTATATTTCACCAATGTAAATAATGGGGCAGATTAACCTACCTATTATTATAACTGTTCACTCAAGTCTTTATATCAAGAGCCATTACATGGAAATTAGTCCTGGGTGAATGCTATTTACAGCTGCTGGCCAAGCACCCAGTGGATGTTCCTAAATTTGTTTACATGTTTTCCCCAACGAAATCCTCAATGGATTTAGGTTACTCAATCCTGTTCTTTAAGTGACCTTAAATTCTCCAGGTCATCCTAGTGACATTTCTTTTTCCATCATACTTGATTATTTACATAAATGACAGGATTATGCCCAGTACTCTTGCTGGCCCTCAAGATAT
Organism: Oryx dammah; assembly: GCF_014754425.2. Lineage (NCBI taxonomy): Eukaryota > Metazoa > Chordata > Mammalia > Artiodactyla > Bovidae > Oryx > Oryx dammah. The sequence goes on along the minus strand of NW_024070201.1, from coordinate 40,816,566 downwards.
CAAAGGCACTGTGGACTAATGTGCTTAATTTTGGCACCAGACAGACTTGGGTTCAAATCCCAGGTTCTTCCTCTTACTGGTAGTGGGGATAATGTTAGACAAGTTATTTAACCTCTCAAAACTTCAAATTCTTTGCCTAGAAAACATGCAATTGTTAAGATTCAATAAGATAATAGAAACAAAGTGTTAAACTTGGTATCAGGCCTATAGGAACCAATCATTATTGTTTATTATTATTTTTTAATTATATATTTTACTCTCTTGCTTAACTCTTAGTATCCATTATTATTGTTGTTTAATGAAACTTATTTATAGACTGGACAGACAGGGAGGCACCAAGAGTAGTGGGAAGAGTTTATGGAGCCTATTGGAAATGGATGGTGTCTGGGTGGTCTGAGCTAGTTAGCAAATGGTTTAGGGAAGAAATTCTGCCCGCATCACTAGCTCCCACCAACCATCCACATTCCCTGGCCTGGGGTCTCTGCTTCTTGACCTTCCAGACCTCACATAGTCCAACAGCCCAGGGCCTGGCATGGTCCTTGATTAATCAATCTCTGTTCACAATATTGTGCTCTTCCTGGCTCTGGCTTCTAGCAGCAGAAGTTTCACAAACCTCTGGTTCTGTTTTTTTAATTAGAATATGGTAATTTAATTAGGATAAAGCAAGGCACCATGTCCTCACCTCTCCAGTCCTTGCCTTTTTCTGAAGTCACATGGTTTCTTTGCTCCTAGGGGTCAGGATGCCTCTTCCCTGCTGTAGTTTTGCTATGCTTCATTTCAAAGCCCATGTACAAATGCATCACCTACAGCAGACGTCATAAAATGGGCACTCATGTTTTCTCACTTGATCCTTAGAACATGCTTATGAGGTTGTTGGGAGCTAGTATCACCCCTACTTTACTGGTAAGGAAGCCAGGACTCGTTTGTTGTTATTTAGTGGCTAAGTCATGTCTGACTCTTTGCAACCCCACAGACTGTAGCCCTCGAGACTCCTCCGGCCATGGGATTTCCCAGGCAAGAATACTGGAGTGAGTTGCCATTTCTTTCTCCAGGGGATCTTCTAGACCCAGGAATCAAACTGGTATTTCCTGCAATGGCAGGCAGATTCTTTATCCCCGAGTCACCAGGGAAGCCAGAAGGAACTCTGAGAGCTGGGTATATCTGGGCTGAGATGCCAGGTCTCCTGGGTCTGTGCCAGCACATTGAGGTTCTCTAGAAATGATCATCGTTTCCTCCCTAGACTAGCTGTGGGTACAGAGGAATGGAAACTCATTAAAGTCAGTCCTCTTTTAAGCCCTGTCTCTGGTCTGACTTGGGTTTGTTCCCTAGGTTGGGAAGATCTCCTGGAGCGGCACATAGCAACTGATTCCAGTATTCTTGCCTAGAGAATCCCATGGACAAAGAAGCCTGGAGGGCTATAGTCCATAGGATTGCAAAGAGTCAGACACAACTGAGGCGACTTAGCACAGCACACACTGGTCTCAAGCAGACCCCAGGTCCTATGTGAAAAGAGGGTCTAGATCACTCTTCTGCACATGCTGACTTGGCCCGTGAACCCAGATCTCTCTAGCGGCTGCCTTCTTCCATATTCTGACCTGCTTATCATCAGCCCCCTCCTGCCCTTCATTCCCTCCCCCGTCCAGTCTCTTCCTTGACTGCTTCCATCAGCTCCTTCCACTTTCCAAACTCTGGCTTCATTTCCTGGCTACTGATACCCACAATCCTGTTTGATGTGGCCCCAGCCACCTCCATACCTTTGTGCTACCCTCTCCAGCAGCCTTCATCTTGAATATGCCTCCTGGACTCTGATGCCATCTCCAAGAGCCCGTGCTGGCTCCTAGTGCTCAGCAATATTATCCCAGGGGTTGTTAAGCTCTAGATCTTGCCTGTCTGGTGCCATTCATGTCTCATCTTCAGAACTCTAAAACATCCAGGTACCTGAGCAAAATTTCTAGAAGGAAGATAATGTCCTACACTGTTGGGTTAATGCCTCATCATTTCTTGCCTCTGGCATAGGCTGCTCCTAACCTGGCTAGCATCCAGAGGTTTAGTAGCTAGTATCACATTTGGAAGTCATCTTCAGCAAGCCCTGTCCCTGCTACCTCTTGCCCTTGGCTGCTCAAAGTCCCCCCCGCCAGCTTCAATATCTCAGCCTGTTTGCTTCAAACCTGTCTCTACTTTTGGACCTAGTTTACCTGCATCTCTGAACTCCATTTGACCATTTGAGTTCTTGACTTAACAGCAAATCTGTTCTCTCTTTAGATGTGACACTGTAGGATGAACTGGCTAATATAGGGAATGCTTAAGAGAGTGAGTTTCAGAACCTGACTTTTAAAAAATTGATTTATGAATTTTAAGTCATATTAAAGGCTATGCTTTTTACTTTCTATTGCAGCAAAATATACATAATATACCATGTATATTCTAACCATTTTTTTTAAAACCTTATTTTGTGTTGGAGTATAGCTGATTGACAATGCTGTGATGGTTTCAGGTAGACAGCAAAGGGACTGAATCATACATACACATATATGCCTTCTCCCTCAACATTTTAACCATTTTTAAATGTAGAATTTTGTAGCACTAGGTACATTCACATTGTTGTGAAGCTGAAACCATGCAAATCAGATGGGTTTTGAACTCACAGTCTTTTAATTGAAACCACATACCTGGTCTCAGTACCTAATCAAGCTCAGGCAGCTGATGTCTTATTGCAAAAAGAATTCAGTGAGAAACAAAGGGATGGGCAAGAAGTGGTTTTATTTAGAGAGGTACACATTCCATAGATAGAATGTGGTCTGTCTCAAGGGGCCAAAGCGGCCTTTGGAGAAATGCACTCCACAGAGAGTGTGGGCCATCTCAGAAAACGAGAGGCTCAAAATATGGGGTTAGCTTTTATGAGCTGGGTGATTTCATAGGCTAATGAGTGGGAAGATTTTTCCAACTGTTTTGAGGAAGGGGTAGGGATTTCCAGGAAGTGGGCTACTGCTCATTTTTCGGCCTTTGATGGTTGGTCTCAGAATCATCATGGAGCTGGTGGGTGTGTCATTTAGCATGCGTGCTAAAGCATTGTAATGAGTGTGTATGAGGCTCAAGGTCCACTGGAAGTTGGATCTTCTGCCACCTTGGGCATGGTTGGTTCTCACTAGTTTTTGTTATGTTCTATGGTTCCTTGCCTGGAGAATCCCCATAGACAGAGGAGCCTGGCCAGCTGCAGTCCATGGGGTTGCAAAGAGTCAGACACGACTGAGCGACTAAGCACACAGCAAGCATGGCTGCATTCTTCTTTTAGAGGCCGGGCCCTGAATCCTTTCCTCTTGTTTCAAAATGGCAGGCAACGTTCTTTTTTGTTGACAGAATCCTTGGGTAATTTCCCACCTACTTGAGTCTCCCATCTGTGAAGTGGGAGCTGTCGTGGTGTCCACCTTATAGTGGTGTTCTCTGACCATCACACCTGCAGCGCCTGGCACGTGGCTGGCTCTCAATGAACATCTCTAGCATGAGCGTGTGCATCAGACTTTTACTCTCCCCAGTTGTGGCCCCAGGGGTCAGCTGAAGGACCAACTCTCTAAGAGGTGACAGGGAGAAAATTGGGCTCTCTTGAGCACCACAGTGACTTAAATTCCAAAAGTTTTCAATACAGTACCCAAAGTCCAGTGGAAATGAGTTAACAGGTACTGTCAGAATGAAACCGGAAGCAATATTGTCCTCACTGTAGAGTTGACAGGCCCAGTGCATGGCTTAAGATCTTGTTTCGCTACTGGTTGGGGGTACCCCTCAGACTAGGAACTTCCTCTTGACAAAGTTCAGTTTCCTCATCTCTCAGCAGGAACAACAGTCCCTATTTCCCAGGGGTGCTGTGAGATCATGATGGGAACACATTTTGTGTACTCTCCCCTCCAGCACCCTCCCTTCTACCCTTCCTGAGTTCTTGTGGCTGGACCAATAATAACATTGATGCCAGGCAGATTAACAGGAGAAAAAGAAACACATTGCTAATTCGTCACACTGATGTCAGAGAAATGGAACCTAACAAGTGGCCAAAGCAGGCAGCTTTTATACTTTGTAGACAATTAAACAATAAATTTGTGAGAAATTGACAGGACTAAGAAATTTAGATTTTGGGTACTCAGTTGAAGACTCTAAACAGAGTTTGGGCTTGGAGTAGTAAATTAAAGGAGGAACAAGATCTGTATATACAGACTTCTCAGCCCTAAATTCCCCATCTCTGGTGATGAGGGTCCCTTTCACCTTCAGATGCAGGGAGGGCACCTTTCATATGAGAGATCTATTTCCTGCTTTCAGGGAGACAGAGGAGAGGGTTGGAGTGTCCCTCTTGTATCAGTTATTTCTTAAGTAACTTAAATTCAAATAATCAGCATGCCACTGTGGTATATGTTGGGGTGGCCCCTGTCCTGGGCCCCAACAAAGGCCACCCCTTTCCTTGAGGAGCAGCCAAGCTTGTTGGGGGGGCGGGTCTCAGCTGCAGAGGAGCAACAAGGGATTTGCAGTTTGGATTCAGTCTATTCCTGATTCTTCTTTTTGTTACTAATGTAACAAAAGTGAAAGAGACAGAGGGCAGGACTTGATTCACTTCTACAGTGTTTTTAAGGTGCGAATATAAAACTGAAAATTGGAGGAGTGAGTGGAGGGTCAGTCTCCAGGAGAAGGCAGAGCCAGGCTTGGGAGACCCAGGGCTTGGGCCGTGTCCCCCAGAGTCTCCTGCGTCACACTGGCCACCCTGGGGACTCTGTGGTCAGTGAGGAGAGGCTTCTGCCTGGACATGGCATCCTCCCCAAGGCACACGCTGGCTGGGTCAGACCAAATGATGCTGCCTTTCCCAGAGGAGGGAGGGCAACATCCTCCAGCCCACACAAGGGGCATGCAGCACCTGTGCTGAGCCAGGGTTCTTCTGGAACGTTCGATCAGGCCAGACATTCACAATCTCAGCACTGCTGACATCCTGGCTTAGAGAATTCTTTGTTGTGGGAGCTGTCCTGTGCATTTTTGTTTGTTTCTCTGTCCCCCTGGCCTCAACCCACTGATGCCAGCAGCACCATTCCTCCTTCCCTCTCCAAACTGTAAAAATCCAACAGTCTGCAGACAGTGCGAAACGCCTCCTGGGGCAAAGTTTCCTTCTGCTGAGAACCACTGGATTGGGCCGATCAGTTGGGTGATCCAGGTTGACCCTTCTCTCGGGTGGGCAACTCTGGGCAACACAGGTGGGGATTACTGAAGCCATGTGTGAGCCTCCATGTCCTTGTATTTTGAAGTAAAATGCTGATTCATGAGTTAATAATTGCAAAATAAAATGTAGAAGCAATAGGTTGTTGTTCTAAGAAACTGTTAACAATTTAGACTATAATTCTATCACATAGCAGAATCACCAAACTCACAGTTCCCTGAAAGATATAGATAGCTAGATATAGATATCTTCCTTGACACATATTCCTAAGTTTTTTTTTACAGGAAGCAGCCCCCCACCCCCAGATGGAAACTGCTGACCACAGGAACATAATAAACTCTAGACTGGTTGAAACCAGAAACTTGATGATGCTCAAAACTTCACCTTGATGACAACCCATCCAAGAATTGTCCGTGAACTGATCATGCCCTGCTCCTTGAACACTGTAAAATTCCTCACCACCCCCTCCAGGGTGGGTCACTATAAAATTACTCACTAGTCCTGAGGGCATTAGACCACTGTAGTCCCCCTTGCATGGCAAAGCAATAAAAGCTACTCTTTTCTACTTCACCCAAATCTTGGTCTTGATGTTTGTATTCGGCACTGGTAAACAGAGGTTGAGTTTGGCAACAGAATTCCACAGTTCCGTGCTTTGCTTTTTCCTTGCCCTTCTCCACCTTGAGTGAGGGGTGCCCCTGCCCTCTGGCTTCCACTTAGCTTCGGTGGAAGGGGGATGAGGGAGGAGATGTGAGGAAGGGAGGACATGAGGTCAGAGTTTCTGCCCTGCAGTCTCTCTCTGCAGATTGTGAGGGACTGGCTGCCTTCCTTGTGAGAGACCACAGCTCCCGTCTGGTGGTCCTCTCCAGGTCTGTTCACTGCTCTCCATCAGCCCTGGGGTGACAACAGCTTCGTCTCCACTCACTATGATGACCCTGGGGTGCTGCCTGTCTTGGCCAGTTCCCTACATTCTGTCTTCACTTTCTAAACTCCTCTCATGACTCAATTTGAATGCGCCCTCTGTTTGTTGCTGAAACTTGAATACGTCATGTGACCTTTACAAAACATTTTCACAAAAGATGTTCAACACTGCTAATTTTTAGAGAAACGCAATTCGAACTCCAATGAGATATCACTTCACACCAGTCAGAATGGCTACCATAAAAAAATCTGCAAACAATAAATGCCAGGGAGTGTAGAGCAAAGGGAACCCTCCTACACTGTTGTGGGAATGTAAACTGGTATAGCCACGAAGGAGAACAGTATGGACCTTCCTTAAAAAACTAAAAACAGAGCTACCACATGACTTTGCAATCCCACTCCTGGGCTTATATCCAGAGAAAAACATGATCCAAAAGGATACATGCTCCTCAGTGTTCATTGCAGTGCTGTTTACAGTAGTCAAGACATGGAAGCAACCTACATGTCCATCTACAGAGGAATGGATAAAGATAATGTGGTACATATATACAATGGAGTATTACTCAACCATTGAAAAGAATGAAATAATGCCATTTTCAGCAACATGAGCGGACCTAAAGAGAGTGTCATACAGAGTAAGTCAGACAGAAGAGAAATATCATACGACATCCCTTATATGTGGAATCTATAAAGAAATGATACAAAAGAACTTACAAAACACAAAGAGATTCACAGACTTAGAGAATGAACTTATGGTTGCCAGGGGCGAACGGATAGTTAGGGAGTTTGGGGTGGACAGGTACACACAGCTATATTTAAAAGGGGTAACCAGCAAGGACCTGCTGTGTAGCACATGGAAAGAACTCTGCTCAGTGTTATGTGGAAGTGGGATGGGAGGGGAGTTTGGGGGAGAATGGCTACACATATATGTATGTGTTCCTTCTGTTGTTTGGCTGAAACTATCACAATATTGTTAATCAGCTCTACCTCAATAAAAAATAAAAAGCTTAAAAAACCCCCACATTTTCATGAATGAATATTTACTTTTTCTTGTATCAGGGCATTTGACTGTTCATCGATTCACTGTTTTTTCGCTTTTGTTTTTTTTACAACCACCTATTCTGGGCCAGGTTCATACGATGCCAGGTGCTGGGGACACAGGAACAGATGTGGTCCCTGCCCCAAGGAATCTTATGTCTTATAGGAAATCAGAAGGGTGGGTGGTTATGACAGGTGTTCAGCTGATTAGAGAGCGGTGTGACAAAGCCTCCCTCCTCCCATGGAGGGGGGAGCTCGGAGAGAGTATGGTCCAGTGGAGAAAATGCTGCCTCTCCCCCCGAAGATGTGGCCCTGCTCTAGAAAGATGTCCCCAGATCACGGCCAAGTGTCCTTGGAAGGGGCACAGTCTCCAGGCCCTGGGGACTCTGTCCTGGAGGGACAAGCCTTCCTCTCTGTGGGCCCCAGAGCACATTCACCATGAGACCCTCCACCATTGTCTGTCTGATATCCCTGACAGACGCGGTGAAGAAGCAGAACATTCCAGAGTAGACAAGTCCTTCCCCGCAGCGGCTGCTAAACAGGCTTGTGTCCCAGGCACCCCTCCCCTCGCCCCCACCGTTTGCCAGCCAGCTATATTCCAAAGGTCACAGTTTCCTCCCAGCAGTTTGCTTCAGAGCCTTGGTCTCCCGGACCCTGAAATAAATTAAAATATTGATTGATTCTTAATATTCTCTCAAATCTCTCAAAATCTCTGGGTCTTATATAAATCAATGTGCCAGTTACAGGGACTTATTCAATAATCTGCAAAGTATCCTGGTAATTACTTTCGGGTTCACTTCACAGCAGAGGCTGGCTACCTCTCCATCATTTTTGAGGCCCTGGGTACAGTAACTTATCAGGGGAACTCTCATTTCTTACTTTAATTATTGAGCCTCTTTGACATGGTGTCTGTACAGCAGAACGAAGCTCACATGTTAGAATGAGTCTGTTGGGCAGACCTGGGTCAGGAACTCACAAAACTGGTGACTTCGGCTGCCTTGTCTGTCTCCCTGGCTCTGTCCTCTCTGCCTGTTCCTCCAGCGTCCTTAGCTTTCTGACAATGACAGCTCAGAAATTAATTTAATAGCACCTCATTTCCCCAGATGAAATAAAGAACTTGTCGGATGAAGGTGATACTCTCTGAAAACCTCAAGCACCTCTGCACCTTCGCTGCTGCCCAAGGCAGCTGCCTAGATTCCAGGAGTGGAGGAGGCTGGGGAGGAAGAGCAGGGAGACGGACTGTATGCCTCCCAGAACGTGCTCGTTTCTTCTGCTCTAAGAAACAAAGTGACTTCGGCTTGTTAGGGACCGACGTGGTTCTCTAGGATGATGGTGTGCTTCTAACAAAGCTGGAGATGCTGCCACAGGCCCCCGCTACTGCTGAGCCTTGTCTTCTGAGCCGACATCCTCCCGTGCTAAGCTCCAGGTGGATGGATGCCCAGCTATCCCAGGGACACGTTCTGCTCTTCTGCCATTTTCCACCTGTGAATGAATACTCTTCTCTCTGTCTGGAATGCTTTCCTCCTCTTTCCTCCACCCAACAAACTCCTCATCAGCTCTCAAAGCCTAGTTCAGATGTGAACTCCTATGGGAAGCTCTGTGCCCCACCACACCCAGGATTTTCCTCTGTTAGGAATCTAGATGAGCTTCAAAGGTCTCTTTTTTTGTATGTGTGGTGATGGGGGGAGCATGCCTGCAGGCATCTGGCTTTCCATCACCTTACAGTGAAGTTCTATGGTGACCTCTAAGGCCCTAGGTCATCTGCCTTCCACTGCCTCTGAGCTCACGCCCTGTACACTGTGGAGCTCTCTGGGCTCCAGGTACAGTGGCTACCCGACTGTTCTTCCAAACCGCAGGTGTGGGCTCCTTCATTTGCTGCCCCCTCTGCCTGGGACACCTTCCCACACCATGTGTGCCTCACCGACTCCCTCCCCGCAGGTCTCTGCCTAAATGTCATCTGTCCCCGGAGTCCTTCCCTGACCACGGGGTTTAAAAGAGCCCCTCTTTCATCTCCTCAGCCTTCCTAATTTGTCTTCACAGCCCTTAATACCATCTGATATTATACAAAGCGTGCTGCATACTCAGTCACTAAGTTGTGTCCAACTCTTTTGTGGCTCCATGGACTGTAGCCTGCCAGACGCCTCTGTCCGTAGGATTTCCCAGGCAAGAATACTGGAGTGGGTCGTCACTGCCTTCTTCATGGGGGTCTTCCCAACCCAGGGATCGAACCCATGTCTCCTGCATTGGCAGGCGGATTTTTTACCACTGAGCCAGCAGGGAAGCCCTGATATCATACAATGCTTCTGTTTATTTATTACCTATGTTTCAAACTAAATTGTAGGCTATATAAGGGTAAGGGTGTTTATCTGTTGTTTTCACCGCTATGAGCTGGAACAGTAGGGATATCCATGCCTCTGTTTAGAGTATGGAATGAATAAACTGATGGTGAAGTGCTGTTTGTGGGAGCTGATTCTCTGTCTGGTCCATTCCCCACCCCTGGACAGGAATCCCAGTCCCTTGAGGAAGACATTGCAAGCAACCTGAAGGAGCTTGTCTCACCGAGGGCTGGGAGGCCATACGTTTAGATCTCCAGTGTGAGGGATGATGTCAGGCACTAGGGTCTTCTGCCAGGGGCCTAGCCATGCTCTGACCTGCAGAGAGCTCCAGGGCCTCAGTGGTGCCACTCTAAAGAGGAGCAAGGGGTCTAGAGCCCATGAGAGCTGATAGGATGCTGAGGATGGAGAAGGTCACCAGCGGTGTACGGGATTGGCTAGTGCGTGAGCACAGCAAAGACATCACCTGGGGCCCCAGGGTTGCCGTCTGGGATGAGCAGAGGGAAATAATGAGACAGTGAATCAGAGGTATGACCGCTACCTTATTGAGGTAGGGACTGCATTCTTGCCCACAGGCCAGAAGAGGGGTTTATTGCTGTGTTGATGGGGTTGCTTTGGGTTATAAAGTGAGATTCACACTGAGCCACGTGTGTCCCTGTTCAAATTGGCCACAGGTTTAGGTCATCGTCATAGAAAATGCTCTCCAGGCAACCTCCTCAGGCCTTGCGGAAACTGGAACTCATACTCAAGCTTATTTTCTTCTCACTGCTGAGAAGAGAACTCTTTGGTGTGTCTTTGTCCAGACTCCAGCAGTGGGGTGACCGATCCTTTACCACAGGGCGGCCCCGGGCTATGTCATCCATGGAGGGGGCTGCCCAGCTGTAGGTGGGGAGTAATCTATCCTCTGCTCCCCAGTCAAATGGATAATGAAGACCCCGCAGGGAACACATTTTTGTTTGTTTGCACAACATCCTTTCTTTCGGCGACCCACCCCTCCTTGACTCAGTGTGGTTCAATGTGGAGCTGCAGGCATGACACCTCGCCCTCCCCACCCCAACCCCATGCTTTGAAGTAGCTCGTCTCTGGCTGTGTGGTTAGTCCAGGGCTGGGCAATCAGTACTGCAGAGCTGACCAGCCTTTTCTGAGAGTCTTCTCTGTTTCTTTTGAGAGTCACTCTGAGAATGAGGACTGGAGTCTACCGGCAGCCACTTCCCTGCCCCTGGAAAATGTCAGCTTGCAGAATAAAGTCACCACTTCCAAGGAAGCCAGGCTGAATGAAGCAGGAAGAGGCAGCCTGGCTGACTCCACTGGAGCCCTGGTTCTGGCCAAGTCTACATCCACATCCCCCTGGGTTTGTTAGGTCATATCCAGTAAACCCCTTTTGCTGTGGCTAATTTGAGCTAGATTTCTGTCACTTATAACCAAAATGTCCTGATAAACATAGGTCAGTTCCCCCCTCTCTGCAAACCTCAGGGCTTGAGAGCCGAGGCCAGGGAACGCTATAGGAGAAAACTGGGAGAATCCTCTACCCTGAGCCCCTCTCTGCCCACCTTCTGCCCTCTGCCACATACGCCTGTGCTCTGGCAAGAGGAGCAGGGGCTATGAGGCTGGACTTCAGCCAGTAGCACTTGGTAAAGTTAGCGTCAGCTGCCCTGCCCTTTCTTCAGCAGTGTTATGGATTTTCTTTTTTTGTCCCACTGCTTCAAATTCCCAAGAGATGGGTTATGGAGAGTTGTCGTAACCTCATCCCTTACTCCCAGGTGGAAATATAGGGGTCGAGACCAAATGTTTTATTTGGGAGGCCTGGAGGCTAGTCTGGCATATGGGCCTGGATGAGGCTGCAGCTAGAGTTGGGAGTTTCTCAGTAAGACAGAAGGAGATATTAAATAGGGTGCAGCTAAAAGCCATGCAGAAAGACAAGGTCCAAGAAAGGGGTTAAGTGACCAATCTGAAAAGGCCAGAAGAAATTTCAGAACTGGGAGCAGTTGCAGAAATCTGGGAGACAGAGACACAAGAGCAGGCACAGTGGGCACAGAAGTGAAGTGGCTCCAGGATGACCACCTAGAACAGGGGCGGAGTTTGCTACCGACTTTCATGGACCCTCAAAGAGTGTGATCAGTGAGTGGACAGACAGCCGACCTGGATGGTTGATGTCCTCCTTGTTTTTTGTCTGTGCTGGGGCATTGTCTGTGCTGCATTGAGGCACGTGGACTCTGTTGCAGCAGACTCTCTGTAGGTGTGGTGCCTGGGCTCTAGAGTATGCAGGCTCAGTAGTTATGGCCCGTGGGCTTGGTTGCCCCATGTCATGTGAGATCTTAGTTCCCTGACCAGGGATTGAACCTGTGTCCCCTGCAATGGAAGGTGGATTCTGAACCACTGTACCACCAGGGAAGTGGATGGTTGACTTCTATGGGAATCAACTGCTTCTTTCCTGCTCTTGCCTGTATATACTCATGTTGTTGCTGCTGCTGCTAAGTTGCTTCAGTCGTGTTAGGATAATCTTTTTTCCTTCTTGCTTTCTTTAAGCTAATGAGGGGTAATAATTTGGGGATTTTTTTTTCTGAAGAGAAGTCAGGTCTGAATTTATTTCTCAATCTTGGTTCATTTTCCCTTGTTTTTCTCTGTGGCAACCACATGCCTCTTACTCTACACTTCCTTCAAGGAGACACTTTCAAGGACCTTCCTTTCACTCCCCCCAGGGGCTGCTGCAGCCTGACCTGGGACTCAGGACCATGGAGTTCTAGCCCTGCCTATATCAGTTACTAGCTATGTGACCTTACTATGCCACTTACCCTTGGTGGGCAGATTAAGTCATTTTCAAAATTCCTCCTAGCTCTGTTATTCTGGGATGCTGTAAATCAGTGTCCTTTACTGATCAATCCCTAAACCATAGTAACCTCATTCAGAAATGCCATTCCTAAGTCTCACTGGTGAGCAGGTGTCTGCCCACAGACCCCGCTCCCCAGATGCTACAGGCAATTTGGGAACTATATTTTTAAAATCACCACAGATGGGAAGACTAAGCTGAAATGAGACTTGTTTAAAAATGCTGCTTTTAGCATTTTAGCCCCATCTCTTCATCCCTCATTGCTTTCAGCTTTTTGGATGGCCGCCCCAAATAGCCCATGTTCTTGCTGATTACTCAACAAAATCTCCCAGAGAAGAGCCTTGGATTACTGCTGGTCCAAAGCCCCTCCTTCCTGCCACCCCATAATTCTCCTCCTAGTCCATTGCAGAGCTATTGAGATCCCACATGATCAATGTTAGGGCCTCTTTAACAGCCTCTGCTATCTGCATAAACATGGGCAGATTTGCGTTTTCATTGTGCCCAAGAGGTCTATAACAGCTTCCATTATCTTCCCTACTGAATCTGTCTGTAACCTTAATCTAAGTCTTGGCTCTATGGGTTCATTTGCATATGTCATCTTTTTATCCACACAGTAATGCTCTTCCTGCCTCCATATTGCTATTTTCTTTTCCTGAAAACAATCCATCTTCAGATAATATTCTCAGAATTGGGATCACCTCCAACCCTAACAAGCTTGTCCCCAGCTGGTTGAGTAACATGCCTCTTGGGCTTGGGGCTTGTCCAGCATCTGGTCTTGTCCTTGGGGCAGCATGGCAATGGGCAGAACCTCCAGTTGGTAGAATGGTGAGTTGGGAGTTGGGCCAGGAAGCAGCATGGGTAAGGGTGCCAGGGGTGGACCAGGGTGCAGGCCAGGAAAACTCAGGAGCCAGGGTGGATGGAGTCAAGTTGGGAAGGGTTAGGAGACAGAATGGGAAAAGTCAGAGGTGAGGGTCATAGTAACTGGGTGGAATCCAAAAGCTGGGGGCTTGGAATCCAACCCAGCCAAGCCCAAAACGGCATTGAGAACCCAGGCAATGTGATAGCTCAGGACCCAGAGAGACTTGTGCTGGGGACCTTATATGAAAATCTGGAGCCAGACTGTCTGGATTTAAATTCTGGCTATCCTGTTAACAGCTGGGTGACTTGAGGCAACTTCCTTCCTTCTCTGTGTCTCAGTTTCCCTATGTATAAATTGAATGACTCTAATACTACCTTCCTTATACTGAGTTAAAACACATAAAAATCTTAGAAGTGGTACTTGACTCATAGTAGCATTGAATTCAATTATTATCTTTACATTAAAAAAAATTTAAAGAAACAAGATCACTTTGCATATGGAGAATTCTTCTCCTCCCACCCCACAGCCCCCTTCCCGGGTATGCTACAGGCTCTGAGCAACTACTGATGCTGCTGTGTGAAGCTTTATCTCCCAACCAGGGGAGGTCTAATCTTGGTGGGCACAGTGTCTCACTGCCTCTATTAGTGGTGGGATAATTGAACTATTTGTTTTTATTTCTATATTCTACTGGGAACACAAAAAGTAAACACTGTATATTTCCACAATAACCAGAATGTAAGCTTTGACGTTAGTCAGTCGTGTGTTCAAATCTCTATTTTCTATTCACTTATCATAACATGACATTTTACAGATTATAGCCCTTCTGAGTCTTGATTTCTCCATCCACACATTGGAGGTAACAATATGTATCTCACAGAATGAATTCAAGGGTCAAGGTACAGTGTGCAGAGCATGTGACTCAAACACTCTTTTCCTCTCAAAGAGTCCTGTGTCAACTGGGGCTGCAGTCTCATCTGATGGAGGTCCCTTCCAAGCCTCCTCCCGTGGCTGCTGGTGGACTGAAGGCTAGCAGTAGGCTGTTGGCTGGAGGCCCCCTCAGTTCCTACCACGTGGGCCTCTCAATAGGGCAGCTCACAACACGGCAGCTGACTTTCTTCAGAGCAAGCGAATGAGAGGGTGAGCAAGGTGGAAGCCAGAATCTCTTGTGACCTACTATTGGAAGTGATATCCCACACTATGCATTACCAACTCCCACTCAGGATGGGGGATTAACACAAGGGCATTAATACCAGGAAGTGGGGGAACTTGGGGCCGCCTTGAAGGCTGCCTACCACACTCTGAAACTGCCTCTCCCCACACATGCCCTCCAAATCCCCCCTCTCAAAAGGCACCGTTTCGGTCACAACCTCTAAGTCATCTCTCACTTTATTTCCTCTCTACCCTCAACCAGAGCTAAACTCCACATGCACCAAAGCTTTCAATCTTTAAGCAAGAGATTTACCTTAATAGAAGCTCTTAATATTGTAACTTGAAGATGTTTCTTTTTCTCCCCTGCAGCTCTCTAAGTTTTCCATTTCTTTAAACAGAGAAGAAACAGCTTTTCCCTATGGGCTTCCCTGGTGACGAGTGGTAAAGAATTTGCCTCCAGTACCAGAGACCTAGGTTCAATCCCTGCGTCAGGAAGATCCCCTGGAGAAGGAAATGGCAACCCACTCCAGTATTCTTGCCTGGGAAATCCTATGGACAGGGGAACCTGGTGGACACAGTCCATGGGTTCGCAAAAGAGTCAGACACGACTTAGCAACTAAACAACAATAACAAATCCCCAAGGAACTGTAGTAGCCAAATTCTGTCTTAGGCATGTGTTTACAAGGATATTCAAAATCTACCTTTATCTTGTATTCAGAAATCTTCTAACCCCATACTGTTTAAAAATTGCCTTTGGCAAGACTTAGGTGATAGGGTATGTTGCTTGTGTGGGGATGGATCAGCCCTGCCATCCACTCCAAAGCTGAGACACATTTGCCTAAGGTTTGCTGATTTCTTCCAACAGGACTCACGTTGACTTCAGTAGCAATCGGGCTGAAAAGGAGAGAGCAAAGAAATGCTGAGATGGGAAAGCTGAGAGCAAACTGGTACCAGCCTTGTGAGGAGAAAGAGAACTGTAGGATGAAGGCAGACATAGGAAGCCTATGAAGAGCTAGTCTTGGTCTCAGCAAAAAATCCCAGTGCTCTTTGTGCCGTAGCCCTAATCCAAGCCTGGGTCAGAGTTCACAAGAGGTCAGAGGAAGCAGTGAAATTAGATAATTGGGATAATCCAGGAGACTTCAAAAAGCATGCAGAGTTAGGTACTAGTATTACTGGGAACTTGAGGCTCAGAGAGGCAGAACAGTTGTTCAGGGTCACACAGCCTTGAAGTGACACCGTATCCCCCAACCCTCTTTTCCCAAGGTTATATCAGGGGCCCTGACCCTGGAATAGGGGGGATCAGGTAAGTCCAACAAAGTTACAGAGCAGATTTCTCCGCATTTGTATTCTAAACTCTTCCTGTGATGCCTGGCTTTTCACTTTAACAGACTCAAACCAGTCCAACAAACTTTCTTCGCTTTTGCTCCCGTCCCTGGTGTTCTTATTTAAGTGCTCCCAGCCTTCCCATTACCATGGATACCCTTTGTATTGTTTTTCCCATCAGAGTCCATGCTTTGGAAAATTCTATCTACCATGTACTCTCCCCTTGCAGACAATAATAAATTGGTTTCCATGGGTTTTATTCATCAAAACCATATGTAACTGCCAATCAGAGCTTCTGATCCGTAAGAGATCATCACAGTTGGTATAAATATTGAGCTGTCTAAATTGAAGCTTGTAGCTTCATTTAGTTTGGGGGCGGGGTTTACTGAGGAAAACGTGCAGTTTCCATAAGGAGCTTGAAAAATTTGAAAAAAGCACATAACTATCTGTCATTGCTCCAACTGTGAAGGTAAAACAAGACCCCAAAGCCCCATCCCACAGCACAGAGCTCCCTGAGCCCCATGCTAGAACAGATCTAAGCAAGAGTTCCTCCCGTCAGGCACTGAACACACTACCCCTGGACTCTAGGTGCCGTGGGAGCCTCAGGGCAGGACCAGATGCCTTCTTATTTAAAGAGAAAGTGGGCAGGGCTCTCTGCCCTGTGGCCCGACTGCCTCCCCTCCCTGTGGCCCTACTGCCTCCCCTCCCCTTTCTACCATTAGCGCTCCTTTCTCCTGATTCTTGGATCCCACGGGCAGAGGAGCCTGGTGGGCCACCGTCCACAGGGTTGCAAAGAGTCAGATACGACTGAAGCGACTGAGCATGCGTGCATGCTTCTGATCCTTGAGGCAGGCGAGTAGGCATGATTTAAACTATGGTTAGCAGTTTCCTCCACATTATCAGCCAAGCCCTTTGTAGAGTTTCCTATGGCTCCTTCAACATGGTGGTCTCAGCATACCCTCTGGGAGGTGCAGAGGGCCTGAGGTGGGCTGGGAATTGTTCCCCATTCTCCAGATCCTGTCTGTGCACATGCTGTGTCCAGGCTAACAAAGCTGTGGGCACCTTTGCCCAGCATCCCATCCCTAGCCCAGACGTGCAGTCTTCATGGAGCTGCCTCCACAGGAGGCTCAGCCTGCATGTGAGGAGGAGACACTGGGCTTTCCACACCATACCTTGTTATTCCTCACATGCTGGCCACTGGGCCCACAGCTTTCGGATGTCATGGCTGCCTAGGGGTTTGTCCAGCTTGCTTCAAAGGTGCTGTTGGCAGGAGTGTGGCCAGGTAGAACAGTGAACTCCATGAAGACAGGGGAGTAAGAGGTGCCCAGAGAGCCCAGCTCTGTCTCCACCACAGGCCTGTGTGTTGAGGCCCTTTTCCTGCCAAACCCTCTGTAGCTCTTCCACTGCTCTCCCCAGGGCCACCCATAGCTCCTGGCATCTTGCCAGTGGAGCACAGGCATCATGAGGAGATCAGACCTTATGGTGGGGGAGGGGTTTGGCCAGTGGAGCTGATCTCTCCTTCCCTAGAAGATCATGAGATGTACAGGTCACTGTGACCCTGCCCCAAGCAACCCTCAGTGGGGTATGCACACACCTATGCTAGAAACCAGATTATCAATTTTTTGTCTTTGACAAAAAAGGTAGAATATGGCAGATAAAGTTTGTCTTCTTGGATATATATATACTATATAAATGTATATTTTAAAAATATATATGCATTTTAATTATTTAATCTTTATTAAAGTAATTGAAAGAAATACATATGATCCTTTCAATGAAATCTAAATTAAAACACTTTAAAAGTTTTAATTTAATAATAGGGGCTGGGAAACCTAAATAAGGATTCAAGTTAAGAAAGCTGGTGGAATGGTTATGAAATGAGGCATTGAAAGCGTACAAAATGATAAGTAATGAGTTTAAAAAAATCCTTGTCTTTTAACAAATGCCATGGGAAAACTCCAGTTTATTTCTGGATAGTCTGGTTTGGGATGCCCAATTTTATTTTATTTTTTAAAGGTAGCATAAGAGGAAAACATAAGTATCTAATAAATAATAGTAATAAATAAAACAAAACCCTATAGGAAAAGGCTTATCCAAATGGAATCATCAAGGAACCTTCAGAAGGAGTTTATCACATGAATTTTTCCAGCAGCCTTAAATGAGGTCAGGCTCCAGCGGGCCTGGAAACCTGGGTTTAGGGATATATCAACACCTATCAAGCCGCGAATCCTGCACGTTTACATCTCTGATTGTTTCGACTTCTTCCAGTCCCAAAGGCAGTAATTCAAATGTCTCTGACTTTAAGCCATCCTGATTTCCAAAAGCTCAAGCACTGCATCTCTTTTCATGCCTAGAACTTGAAATTGGCCTCAACAGATTCCTTTTTCTTCTCTTTAAACTCCTAAATATACTGCTCTTGGGCAGGCAGGGAGCCTGTGCCCTCCTTCAAACCAAACTGCAGGGCCAAGGGCAAAGTCAGAGAGACAGGAGGAATGGTCACCTCTGACCTGTGGAGGAGGACTGCCTTCAGCACTGACATTAGGAGACGGCGGGGCTTGGATCAAAAGACCCCAAAGAAAGAAACCCAAGTCTGTAGCTCTAAAACTTATGAAAACTCAAGCTGCAGCATTAAAGTAGGTATAAAGAGGTCAGAAAGGGCCTTTCTTCTCTTAAAACCTCAAAATTATTTCTTAACTTCTCCAGGTTAAAACCACGAGCTTCAGGAGATGTCCTGAGGCGACTTCCCACAAATAGCCCAAACCTATCTTTCCTCAATAACATTTTGTGAGTTTGTGCTGTTTGACAGTGATCTTGTTGCCCTGGTGATAGCTGATTGGACAAGAGAGAAGCCACCCTCTGCTAAGGGGTACTGGCATGAAACCCCTCAGGGAGCTCCATTAGCATGACCCTCTGTTTGGTAGGATGACTGCATATTAGACAGTGATGAACCAATTCATTCAAACTTTTTGGGAAAGAGCATGGGCACACAATAGTTGCTTGGACTCAAGTTGCATCCTGAATGGTAAAGAGCTGTGGTTTTGGTTCCTTAGAGAAGCCCTGGACTCCAGAGTGCATGTCGAATTAGGATGATGATGGCCTGTGACTCCCCACTGTATTAGTCTCTTACTGCTGCTGTAACACATTAGCACAAATTTAGTGGCTTGAAAGAAGACACACTTGTTCTCTTACAGTTATGGAGGCAGGAAGTCTAAAATCAAAATGTTGATGGGGCTGTGTTCCTTGGAGGTTTCAGTGGAGAATCCATTTCCCTGTCTCTTTTAGCTTCTAGAGGCTGGCTGTAGTTCTTTCTTGAAACTAAAGAACGTATGTTTTATTGGGGTATAGTTGCTTTGCCTGTTGGTTTCTGCGGTGCAATGAAATGAATCAGCTCTAAGTATACATA
Source organism: Oryx dammah (assembly GCF_014754425.2). NCBI lineage: Eukaryota > Metazoa > Chordata > Mammalia > Artiodactyla > Bovidae > Oryx > Oryx dammah. Next base: position 40,797,531 of record NW_024070201.1, on the reverse strand, counting down.
TATCCTCTTCCTCTTGGACCTTCCTCTTTGGCCCACATCCCATCCTTCTGGGTTATCACAGAACACTGCACAGCTGAGCCCCCTGCGCTCTGCAGCACATTTCCACCAGCCTTTTCACACCAGGACAGCGCTATGGATAACAGTATGGAGGTTCCTTAAAACACTAAAAATAGAACTACCATAGGACCCAGCAGTCCCACTACTAGGCATATACCCTGAGAAAACCATAGTTCAAAAAGACACACGCACATGTGTCTAAACATGGGCATATCTTGTCTCTCTAAGGCCACCTGGTCTATTTCTGTTTCCATTTGATTCTTCTCTTGATTAACTGGCTTCCTCTGCTTACACGTACTATTCATGACCCCCCGTAGCAGCTATCAATCCGGATGCTAGATCATTTTTCAAACCTAAAGAGCCACCATCAACTGGCCACAGTCCCTGTGCCATTTATCCAAAGTCTTTGAAACTGACTGGCCATTGGCAAGTCATGCCTGCATGACTTAACTTCATTGACTGTGTTTCTTAACTTGTGGCCTCTTCCTTGAATCACTCCAATCTCTAGTATCTGTCATCACATCTACCACTGCTGTGTCTACGACCTTCCTTCTTAAGAGATCTTTGTGATTACATTGGGCCCACCTGAGTAATCCAGCATAATCCTCCCATCACAAGATTGTTTCCTTAGTCCCTTCCCTGGTGGCTCAGACGGTAAAAACGTCTGCCTACAGTGGGGGTAGACCCGGGTTCGATCCCTGGGTCAGGAAGATCCCCTGGAGCAGGAAATGGCAACCCATTCCAGTACTCTTGCCTGGAAAATCCCATGGATGGAGGAGCCTGGTAGGCTACAGTCCATGGGGTCGCAAAAAGTTGGACATGACTGAACAACTTCACTTCACTTCACTTTTGCCATATGAGGTTACAAATTTGTGAGTTCTAGGGATTAGGCTGTGGGTGTTTTGGGGGACATTTTTGGGCTGCCACACCTGCTCTGCTATATATTCTTTCAACAAATCTGTATTTCTGGTAATTATATAATTCTATGTACTTAGGCTTCAGCATCTGGCCTGCCCACATCCCCTGGAAGGAATAATGCAAGTATGGTATGATTCTGTCCTCCATGGCAATAACTGGTGAGTGGCTGAACTATTTTCTGGTTAATAACCTATTGAGTAATGATGCATTGACTTGCCATTAGCAGCCGATGACTCACTGACTTGCCAATGGCCAGTCAGTTTCAAAGACTTCGGATAAATGGCACAGGGACTGTGGCCAGTTGATGGTGGCTCTTTAGGTTTGAAAAATGATCTAGCATCCGGATTGATAGCTGCTATGGGGAGTCATGAATAGTACGTGTAAGCAGAGGAAGCCAGTTAATCAAGAGAAGAATCAAATGGATACAGAAATAGAGAGACCAGGTGGCCTTAGAGAGACAAGATATTCCCCATGTTTAGACCCCGTGGGGCCTGGCTATGTCTCTTACCCTGAACTCTAGTGTAAATTCTCTCTGTGCAGCTGCAATGAACCACATCTCTGTTCTGGAGCCAGATTGCCATTTGATTTTTTGCAACAAAAACAGCTCCAAATAGATGACTCTTTTTTGCATGACTTCTTAAAAAGATGACTTACACAACCCTTTAAACCACAGATCCTGTCTTCAGGCGGGGGTCTTTGAAAATTCAAGAAGGGCAATGAGGAGGTAAGGTGTTGCCCCCCTATGACCTGCTTCTGTCCGTGGTGCTTCCATTCCTTGCCCTGGCTGTCCTTCCATCCAGCAGCTAGAACTCTTGAAGGGCAGACCCAGGTTTTCCAGCTCTGATCAGGATGGGGTTTTATGTGACAATTTTCTCAGGGTTGAGTTGCTGAGAAAAAAAAAAATCTACTCTCACATTCCTATCCTCACCATATCACCTCAGCCCATACACCTGGACTTCTGCCTTAGTTTCCCTGTGCTGAACTCTGGTTTCTCACCCTCAGCCCTCCCTGTCCAGCCCCTCCCAGAATTGACTGCCATGTGCTTCACTCCTAGACCTTGGTTGGGGCTGTGCTGTGACTGAGCATCACTCAGAATCACAGAGCAGAAGTGCCCCCTACTGCGTAGACACCTGTTGCCACCACCCACCCATCAGGCACTGGCACCTACTCCGCCATTCGTGAACTTGCCACACCCTCTGGGCACCTGAACCTGCCTCTTCCAGCCTCCCAACATGCCCCTGTTCTTTGAGATCAGGTCTCCCCTTTGATCCCCACAAGTAAGTATCAGTGAGAACCCTGCTGCCTTACCCTCCTTGCCGCTCCCTACTTGCCCAGTGTAGGACACTTCAGGAATCCCAGAGCTATGAAATAATGAGCAGATTTTTGTTCATCAGCATGCATTTTGTGAACCCAAGAATGAATGAGGTCTCTGCTGCCTCCAGTACCTTAGCTGTCAGGGAAAAATTGAAGAAGACCTGAAATGGCTGAGGAGCTGGCTGGTGATTTAATTTCCTCCTAATTTTTCTGCCTCTCGGGAAATTGGCAAATTAATTGGAAGCCAGACTTCTCAACTCTGCTGCCACATAAGTGGTTGCCCCAGGAATGCAGGTCCATGGGGTCAGCTGGGAGGCCTCAGACGCTGGGTCCGGTGGTACAAGGCCACCTGGGGATCCTAGGCCAGTCCTTCACATGCCCTGCAGCTCGGCTGTGGGATCCTGGGCACATGTGGGCCGTCCTGTTTCCGCATCCTGCTGCTCAGTATCATCTATTTCCCTCCCCTGGCGCTGTTTCTGCTGTGGAGCTGATCTTGTTTTGCCTTAATCCATGGGGTGCCAGACAAGACCTGGGTAAGTAGACAGGCCCCCAAGGTTCAACACGTTGGTTTCCTAAGCCTTGAGCATAGCGCTGGGAGCCCTGTCGAGGGTGCTGCAGCCTGGGTTGAGTCTGCAGCGTTTCCCAGCTGTATTCAATCCCAGAACACTTTGGTTTCAGAGCACTGATGAACATCTCCCTCAAAGAGTATTCAGTGACACACATTTAGGAAAATGTTATTCTATTACAGGATTTATCACATTGGATTGAAGTGATTTATTTGCATGTCTGCCTTCCCCACCAGGCTGTGAATTTCTAAAGGGCGAGAAATATATCTTATTTATGTTTTTATCTCCAGCACCTGGCACAGTGCTTCTTTGTAGAGTTGGTCCCTTGAATAGCTCTTGCCAAGGTCACCAGTTACCTCCATCTTGGTTCCCATCTCATTAAAATTCCCAATAACATTTTACTCAGGTTGGTGCTCCTTCCTTCATCACTTTTTTTTTCTTTTTAAAAAATATTTATTTATTTGACTGTAGTGGGTATTAGTTGTGACATCCAAGATCTTTAGTTGCAGCAAGCGGAATCTAATTCCCTGACCAGGGATTGAACCTGGGCTCCCTTCTTTGGGAGCAAGGAGTCTTAGCCACTGAACCACCGGGAAAATCTACCCACCTTTCCCCTTTTTTTTCTTTCTTGGTTCCTGGGATACCACAGTCTCCACAGGACCAGCGACTCCTTTGCATCCCCTGGCTGAACACTTCTCTCTCCATTATCTAAACATTGAAGTGCTCAGGGCTCCTCCTTGGAGTTCCTCTGCCACCAGCTCCACCCTTTCCCTGGGTGACCTCGGGCAGATCCACGGCATAAATCACTTTCCGTAATCTGATGATAATCATGCTTATATCTCTAAATGTGGCCTTTTTCTTGAGTCCTGGACACATATCTGGCTACCTATTTGACATCTTCTCTTAAATTTAATATTTAACATGTTCAAAGCAAACCTCCTGATTTTACCCAGTAAACCTGTTCGTAGGGCTTTCCTGGTGGCTCAGCGGTAAAGAATCCACATGTAATGCGGGAGACATGGGTTTATCTTTGGGTTGGGAAGAGCTCCTGGAGAAGGAAATGGCAACCCATTCCAGTATTCTTGCCTAGGAAATCCCATGGACAGAGAAGCCTGCGGGCTACAGTCCACAGGGTCTCGAAAGAGTCTGACACAACTTAGTGACTAAACATCAACAAACCTGTTCATTTCCCAGTCTTTCTGTATTAGTAAGTAACATTGTCAGCTACTGATGGCTGCTTATATCCAAACTCTAAAACTTATCACATTAAAAAAATTTCCCTTTCAATCCATCAGGACATCCTGTATCCTCTCTGTGATTGTTTAGATTATTATTTGGCAAATATTCTTTCTTCTCCTCCTGTCTCTATAGAGTAGGCTTCCCCTGCCTCACCCCCATGCCCCTAAATTGATAATAGATTTGGTCAAGTGACTTGCTTTGCCCATTGGGATGTCAGCAAATGTGTCCAGAGCTGAGACCCTATGTTAGCAAAGTGTGGTTTGGCATTTACATCCTGTGTTGTTATCAGTGTGCTACCTGTCAGCTCCAAGTTCACTGTTTGCTGCCTGAATTACGGAAATAAATCAAGGCCCCTTACACCTTTTCCCTTTGCCAGCTGGCATGATGTTAATTTTGTCAGCAGAGGGCACTGGATATGACTGCTGAGGAGTCTGCGATGCCCTACTCCTCAGAGGGCTTCCTGGTTCCTGCTTCCCTGATGATTGTGGAACTCCTACCTGAGGGACCCAGAGAACCTCTTCATCATCATAGTCCTCTTCGACTATTTCAGTAGCCTCTTAACTGTTTTCCTTTCTTGCATTCTTGTTACTCTGGACCATTTCTGGGTCCCAACTGATTAATGATGCTTCAGTTGGTTACATGTAAATTTAAATTATATCAGGTTCTGTTTCAAACTAATTTATCCTATCCCAGAATCTTGGCCCATTTATTTATTTGATTTGGGGCCCTTATCACAACGTTTGAATTATGAGAACTTTATAAAGTATCCTCATATCTGGTAGGACAGGTCTTCCTCTTCAGTGCATTTTTTTAGGTTTCTTTTTGTTGTTGTTTTTACAACACTTCCCCACCCCCACCCCCAAACTGGAATATAATTGCTTTACAATGTTGCAGTAGTTTCTGCTGTACAACAAAGTGAAGCAGCTATATGTATACATATGTCCCTTCCCTCTTAGACCTCCCTCCTACATCCTTCCCCTCTAGGTCATCACAGAGTACTGGGAATCATACAGTAGCGTCCCACTAACTATCTATTTTACACCCAGTAGCCGTCTATGTGGTCACAAAGAGTCGAACACGGCTAAAGTGACTTAGCAGCAGCTGCAGCAGCAGCGTATATATGTCAATCCTACTCTCCAGTTCATCTCACCTGCCTCCTCCCAACCTGTGTCCACCTCTTCAATGCAGTTTTTTCCAACCTTCTTTTCTATAAACTCTTCCAGATGAATTTTAGAATCATTTTGTCATGTTTCAAAGAAACCTCAATATTAGAAATTCACTTGGAAACATTAACATCTTTATGCTATTGAGTTTTTCCATCTGACAGATTGACACTTCTATATTTAGTTATCTTTTATATCTGCAATAAAGCTTTCTGATTTTCATTATATAGGCCCTGCATTTTCTTTGTTAAGATTATTTGCAGGCATTTATGTCTTTTGTTACTATTCTGCACCAGATTCTTTATTTTTCTATTATATCCTTTAAGTGAGTACTATTGTTATTTAGACAAGTTATTGATTTTTACATGTTTACTCTGTAATGAATCATTTTATTAAATTCTCCTTATCAATTCTATGTGTTTTCAATGAATTCTCTTGAGTTTTATGGGTTTGAAATTCATCTTGACTGTAAATAATGATGGTTTTCTTTTTCTTTCCAATAATTATACTGCTTGCTTATGTCTTGTATCCCATTATATCAGTTAGAACTTTTAGAACAATGTTATATAATAATAGTAATCTGGTACATTTTTACATTTAGATGCAAAAAATGAAAATTGACCCTTTTTTCACTCTCTTTATAAAAATTAACTCAAAATGAATCATACACTCAAATATAAGAGCTAAAACTGTGAAGGTTTAGAAGCAAGCATGGAGAAAAAAATCTTTGGGTCCTTGGGTTAGTCAATAATTTCTTAGACAAGACACAAAAAACATGAATCATGAAAGAAAAAAGTGATAAATTGGACTTGATCAAAATAAACCTTTTGCTTTTTGAAGGACACTCTTAAGAAAACTAAAAGACAATCCCAAATAGAAGAAAATACTTTCAAAACACAAATCTGACAAAAAACTTGTATTTAGACCATATAAAGAACCCTTGCAGTTCAATAATAGGGAAAACAACTATATAAAAAATAGATGAAAATTTGAACAGACACTTCACCAAAAAAGATATATTGGTGGCAAATAGACACATGGAAAGATGTTCAATATCACCAGTTATTGGATGAATAAAAATGAAAGCCTAACCATGATATTACTGTGTATTTATGAAAGAGCTAAAATCAAAGGACTGATAATACCAAGTGCTGATGTGGAAGTAGGGCAGTACAGAGTTGGCGGAAGTGCAAAATGGTACTGCACTTTGGAAAACAGCTTGGTAGTTTCTTATAAAATTAAATATTTACTTAAATTTCTACTTTTAGCTTCTTGCTGGAAAAATTCCATGAACAGTGAAGCCTGGCAGGCTACAGTCCATGGGGTCACAAAGAGTCAGACCAGACTGAGCAGCTGAGCATGCACACGTGAAATACTTTCAGATATTTCCCTTGTAAAAGTAAACATATATGTTTACACGAACCCCTTTACACAAATGTTTAGAGAAACTTTATTCATAATACTCTGAAGCTTAAAACAAACCAATGTCCATCAATCACAGAATGGGTAAACACATTTGGTACATTTATACACAGAATATATGCGTTCAGCAACTTGGATGAGTCTCAAAAGCAGTATTCTAGGTGAAAGAAGCAGGACACCAAAGGCTGCTGCACGATTTCATTATCTGACATTCTGGAGGAGGCCAAAGTATGGGGACAGAAATCAGATCAGTGGTTGGCAGGGCTGGGGTAGAGGAAGGAATTGACTCTAAGGGAACTTAAAAGAACTTTGGGGTACGATGAAAATAGTTTATATATTGGACATTGTGGTACTTAAATGACGGTGTATATTTGCTAGAACCTATCAGATTGTACACCATAAAGGGGTAAATTTAGTGTATGCAAATTGTACCTCGACAAACCTTTTTTTAAAAAGACAAGGATAGGACTTCCCTGGGGGTACAGTGGATAAGAATTCGTCCACCAATGCAGGGAACATGAGTTCGATCCCTGGTCCAAGAAGATCACACATGCTGTAAGCAACTGAAGCTGTGTGCCACAACCACTGAGCCCGTGCTCTAGAGCCCACAGTCCGAAACTGCTGAGCCTGCATGTTGCAACTACTGAAGCCCGAGGGCCTAGAGCTTGTGTTCCACAACAAGAGAAGCTACCTCAGTGAGAAGCCCTCACACCACAACCAGAAAGGAGCCCCTGCTGCTGCAGCTAGAGAAAGCCCTCACTCAGCAATGAAGACCCAAGTACAACCAACAATAAATAAATATTGAAAAGGACAAGGATCCATGTATTAGCTGTAATCCTTGTTTTTCTCCCTGTTTTAATAAGAATGCCATTATTTATGTATTATTTTGGCACAGCTTTGAGGGAAAAGAAAAGATGCATTCTTTAGTACGTTAAGAAAATAGCCTTTAGTATCATTAAGATTGGGCTTCCCAGGTGCCGCTAGTAGTAAAGAATCTACCTGCCAATGCAGGAGATGTAAGAGAAGCACGTGGGTTTAATCCCTGGGCTGGGAAGATCCTCTGGAGTAGGAAATGGCACCACTCCAGTATTCTTGCCTGGAGAATTCCATGGGCAGAGGAGCCTTGTGGGCTACAGTCCATGGGGTTGCAAAGAGCTGGACATGACTGAGCAGCTGAGCACATCACATCGTAAAGATTTCTGAGCTGTCAGGATAATCATCAGACAGAAACTGATCTTGATGATTTAAGCAGAAAAGGAATTTACTAACTGGATTCTGGATAGCTAAGGGAATCACTGGAAAGTCAGGACCAAAGGGAGCCTGGGCAACTTGCCCCACAGCCTAGATCATGACACAGAACAAAGAGGAACGTGCTGCCATCTTGAAATGCGGGATCCGCCGCTTGAAATACTTGCACTGCTGGGCCTATAGGGCCAGGACGCAGCTGTCTGTGCTTCTGTCATGGCTGTTCCTGCAAACTGATGCTGGTGCTACTAATGGAACCACTGTACATTTTTTTCCCTGCATTCAATAAAGTTGAAATTAAAAAAAAAAAATCTCTGCTCCCTGTCATCTTTGCTCCACCTTTTGAGTTTAGGTCAAGGGCCTCATTGTTGCTTCAAGGGTAGGGCTGGCACCCATGGCAGTGAGCATTCGTTTTCTCCATTTCTAAAGGGGAAAAACTCTGCCTCCACCCAAATTCAGAAAGTGAGGACTTTCTCAAATATACGGAGGAGGATGGATTGCTCTCCCACATCTGTGGAATGCTATCCCACTAAAAAAGCCCCACCAGGTGTCCACTGGTACCATCTGTTTCTAGTATTTTGGAGAATGTCCTCTTTAAGAATAAATGTTGAATCTTCATACGTGATTTTCCTGCTCCTGCTGAGATACTCATGTGATTTCTCTTATTTGACCCATTGATGTGTTCTATAAACAGATTTACTCATATTAAAATGGTTTTGCGTTGCATTCTTTGGGTAAACCCTGCTTGGTTGTGGTAAATTATTCTATTAATAGACTGTTGAATTCCATCTGCTGGGTTTTGTCTCAAATCTCCACGTTTGTATTCATGAGGGAGCTTGGTCTCATTTCCTTTTATTTTATGCTCTTTGTCAGTTTCAGTGACATGCTGGACTCTTCCTCTCAGGAGTTTTCTACCCCCTGGTTGGGATTTCAGCTCTGAAATCTTTTTCATAAACTGCAGTCTTCACTACAGCCCATGTGGCTCATCAAGTAATAGGAAATTATGGGGATGCACACAGATATGATGAGAGAGTCCAGATGCCTGAGGCACCCCTTAAATTACTCTGGGACAATTACCGAGGGCCGACCATGTGCCAGCTGCTCAGTTATTTAACCTGAAGCTTAAATAAGCTTTTCCTCTGTGGGTAGAATTCAGATGACCCATGAGAATCATCTGGAAATAGAAAATGTGAGAGCGCACCCGAAGGCCATCTCACCTACCCGTGGGTTATGGTTGGAAAACGTAGGCTCACAGAAGGGATGAGACATGCCCAGGTACACACCCAGCTTTCCCTGATTTTTTTGAACCTCGATCTTTCAAAGACTCCACTTCATAGACAGGGCAGCCAAAATATAGATTCAGACCCTGCTGAAAATATCTTTTGGGCCCCTCAGTAAGTGTGAATGAGCTGAAACTCTTAACACAGCTGGTATTGATGTCCTGTACAGTTAGGCCTCAGGCCCCCTGAAGACCTCTGAGCCCCTGCCAGCTGGCCCACCCCTCATGAGTCTTGTCCAAAGAGAAGTATAAGGAACATCATATATGGCCCAGAGCCTAAGCCGAGGGTTTGGAGTCTGGTTTTAAACCCCGAGTCTAGCACATAGTAGTTGTGAGGCCTGGGATTTGGAAGCCTCAGTTTCTCATCTGTACAATGGGATACTGAAATAGCCTAAAGTGAAGCCCACCCTGGGCTCAGAACAAGCACTCATATAAAGAATGCACTCCGTGCCACACCTGTGGCTGATGGTAGGGCTACAGAGATAACTAAGACTGAAGATGGTGTAGTGCAAATGTATGTTCAAGACATACTTTTTGCTCAAAGCAATGGCATCTTTAAAAAGCCTCATTTTTCACTTTTTTCTGGAAGCAATGTTTAACAGAACAAGAAGGTCTTTGAAGAATTATCAGGACATTTCCTCCTCATCCTCTCAAGCTCTTTGATTTTTATGGAGATACTTTCATGATCTCTCACCTGTGCTCACCTCTTCTTCATTGCTCACAGCCCAGGGGTTCTCTGGGAGCTGTGTCCAGGGCTAGAGTCCCAGGCCAACATCCCACAAATTTCTTCCAGCCACCTCCTCCATGCCTCACCTCTCCTGTTCACCCAGTTCCCACTTGGGAGCTTAGTTGTGCCCTCTGGCCTATGGCCATTGTCTTGCTTCACAGCAGGACTGTCTGCAGAGCTTTCCCTTGAGTATTTTACCTTGTATCCATGTCCCCAGGTCTGGCATCCCAAGAGTCTATCCCATGTTACTTTCTAGAATACATAAAAGACCAGGGCAAAAATGATCCATAGCAGAGTTCTGCAGACAGTCTGACTCCGTAACAGCCTTGGCCTGTGAAGATGAGTTGCCATGCAAAGGATAAGGCCCCTGATGGCATGTCTGGAGAAATGACTACACTGAGTCACTGAGTGACCTGGGGTGTGTCTATTTCCCTCTCTGGGTCTCCATTTCCTCCTTTGTGCAGTGAAAACCCTTCCTACAGCACTGATCTCCCTGGTCTAATGGACTTTCAAATGGGGCCAGTGAAGTCAAAGTTCTTTGAAAAGTGTAAAGCTGCAAGGCACTCTTATTGGTTGAGGTTTTGTTTAATTGGCAATATGAGAAGACATCTGGGTCAGAAATTGGTTACCAGGACACAGGAGAATTTCCAGGCACCCCATGGAGGAATTATAACTGGGCTTCACAGGGGCTGAAAGTCATCAGCCTCCTCTTCTCTCTGCCTCTGTCTGGGGTCACATTCCTCTCTGCTCCATTCTCCTCTCTGTTAAACTAGTCTCTTTTCCAAAGCTTGCAGAGACGTTCCCCAGATTCAACTCCTCCGGCCTGGCATTGGTGCGGTAGTTATGGGGCCCAACAGCATATAGTTGACTCTGTCCTTGTGGCCTAAGACTCAACCTGAGTGGGGCATCCATCCTTAGTGCCATCAGCTTTGGGTGCTGAGTGTGACCCCATGTTACCCAGAACTGGCCTCAGTCTGGTGGCAGGTTCTCAGAGAGGAAGAGAGCCTAGAGCAGGCTTGCTGGAGCTAAGTCAGCCATCAGGGTGCTTCCTTTCATAATGGAGTAGAACCAATCAGGAAACTGGCAGGTGTAAAGTCACGCAGAGAAGTAATAGAAGTGCTGAGGCTTGAATGCAGGCCTCCCAACCCATGAAATAGGATTTTTTTTTTAGTCCCTCCTGCCCTTCTCTGGTTCTGATGCAGAGAACTGTCTGTACTGGGTGGACCTTCTCCTGTAATGGAGAAATGGAAATCAAAATGACAGGCCTTGTGTGGCCAGGTGGGACCCACGGGTGTGTCTTTTGGGCTGAGGAGCTGGTGTAGGTTGGGAGGGCTGCCTTGCAGGGTGAATCCTCGGAAGTCAGGCTGTGGCTGCACTCTGCAGTCCCCTGGCCACGTGGGTAGTTACCACTTGGAGCTACAGGAGTTCTAGGGGGCCGTTGGGCTGATTTAGTGCCTCTCCTCAGGGCTCACGTGCAGGACTGGGCAGACCAGGAATTCGATGTCAGCCACAAAGGCCTCCCCAGGACATGCCTTTTGCCTCCCAACCCTCCAGCTCCATATATGGTCATCGAAAGCCTGAACCTCATCTCACCTCCACACTCTTTTGATTGCCCCAGAAAAGGAAGCCTTGTGTTCATTTTGAGAAGATTTGCTAGGCTCTGGGGATATAGTGGTGAGCAAACAGAAGCATTTCTGCCCTCGAGGGGGCTCATGGCCTGGAGCAGAAGGCAGACAAATCCACTCTGTGCTGTAGAAGGAAGGAACCGGGAGCTAGGAGGACACAGAACAGCCCCTGGCCTGGTGGGGCTGGGGAGGTCCCACCAGGAATGATCTCCCTGAGAAAGGAGCAGAGGTTGGGGCTTGCAGGATGAACTAACAGTTTTGAGCACTCAGGGCATGCTTGGCTCTAAATTCTATACATACATCATCTCCTTCACTCCTGCAGCTACAAGTGCTATTGTTGCCTCCATTTTACAGACGAGGACACTGGGGTTTGCAGAGCTTTTGTAAATGGCCCAAAGCCACTTTTTTTTTTTTTTCTTTTATGTGCTAGAGCTGGGGATTTGAAGCCTGGCTGTCTGGCTTCAGGTCCTGCATATGTAACCACTAACCACAGCAGATGTTAAGTAAGCAGAGGTGGCAAGATAATAGCCAGCCTGGGGAAGGCACCAAGCAGGGCCAACTCGGTAGAGCACAGTGCTGTGAGTGAGGACAGCCAGGTGCCAGAGGAGGCCTGAAGCCTGGCAGGGCCTTGTAGGGGCTTGGGGGACCTTGCAGGCCACATTACAAATTTTACTCTTTATCTGGAGCACAACAGGTTAGAAAACACAGAAGGAATTTAAGGACAGGAAACACAGGATCAAAATTGTAATTTTAAAAGATCATTCTGTTTACAGAATGGAGAACAGATTGGAAGGGGGCAGGAGTGGATGTGCAGAGACAAATTTAGAGGCCACTGCAGGGCCCAGGGAGAGATGATACAGCTTGAAGGAGGGGACCGTGAAGATACAGGGTGGGTGGGAAGTAGGAGTGCAGAGTTCTCTAGGAGGGAAAATTGACAGTGTTTGGTGACTGGGGCTGCAGGAGTGGGAGGCCTCAGGGAGATGCTTCAGGTTCTGACTTGCGCAACTAGATGAAGAGTGAGGCCACTCACGGAGAGGGAAGACTTCGGGAGAATGCACTTATTTTCTGCATTCATCCACACGTTTATGTGACTCTCCAATTCTAGGGGCAATTTTACTTTGCGAATGTTTAATAATAGTTGTGTCTAAGGGGCTTGGTGTGACACTTCTAGGAAATGACAAAATGTCAGCCTTGTCTTTTCTGCCCTTTATGGACCCTGCACTGTCACCAGGAAAGTGACTTAGAGGATGGCACCAGAGCCTACTCCAGCACGTGAAGGGAATGAGCTTCTAGGCAGCTTTTCTGGAGGCAAAATCTCAGCCCCTTCCTTCCAAGCTCCCTCTGCAAGAAATTCATACTCTTTCTAGAATTCCACACTCCCCCAAACCCAGGCTCTCCTAAGGAGGGCTGAAAGTAAGGTGAGGATGAGAGACATACACTTAAGCACATGATGTGGTAAGTATGAAGCAGTTCAACAGAAAATCCCAGGGAAGCTGTTCAAAGTCCCACTTCCAACCCACCAATTGAAGTAGAGATGAGGAAGTAGCCACTAAACAAATAACAGCAAGCAATAGATAAGATTAAGAATCAGCCAACTCCTATCAGTAACACAAAGTTTTGTTGTACCACCTGAAATACCCTTCTCTGGCAGGTGTTTGTTCCATTCCTCACAGTTGAGGCATTTAGTGAAGCAGGTTTACTGGACTTGGTGGTGCCCATCCAGACGCCCCCACTGGGACCAGGGCTCTCCATCCTCCAGCTGCCAGGAATGGAAGCTTCTGGCAGCTCGTAGCCAAGTCCACTCTGGAAACTGCCCTCCACCTCCTTGCTGCCGTACTTAAGGTTGGATGTTTTTCCTGAGGCAGCATTGCCTAATCGAGACAACCCTAAAGGCCAGCCCAGCTGCAGAGCTCAGTGTATTGGGCATCCCTGTGGGATTCAGTGCTAAATGAAAATGTGGGGCTCCCTTGTTTAAATTATTAAGCATTTCAAGACAGCAATGGATGGCATAGCACTGAACCAAGCCCTGGGTCTGTCTGAGCTCAGGGCCTGGTGACTATAGTCGGAGCACACCCACAAAATCAGCTCTGTTGGCTTTGGGGCAGGGGGATAAATTCCAGTCCTATAACCTGGACCAGGCTAGGCTGAAGAGCACAGAGTCCTGCTGGGTCCCAGGGCTGTGCTGCTCACTCCCCCATGGCTGGGAACTACCCGGGAGCTTGCGATCCAGCAGTTCTGGTTCAGGACTTGCATTTCTTACTAGCTACCTGGGGACACCTGAGGCTGGCTGTCTTCAGGTCACACTTTAAGTAACAAGGTCCCAAGAGACAGCTCAGGTCAATGATGTGGACCTGGGCATCAGTGTTTCTTTTCACTTGGCCTCTCCGGCTACAGATCTTATCTTTAGGGACCTGGCACTTCTGTTCTGAACTATGAGAAGATAGCTGAGAGTTAGACTCATCTGTTATGTCATGAGTCAGTTTGGGTTTAGTCAAAGATAGGATCTCCTAAAGGTAGGTCAGAGAAGGCAATGGCACCCCACTCCAGTACTTCTGCCTGGAAAATCCCATGGATGGAGGAGCCTGGTGGGCTGCAGTCCATGGGGTCCCTAAGAGTCAGACACGGCTGAGCGACTTCACTTTCACTTTTCACTTTCATGCATTGGAGAAGGAAATGGCAACCCATTCCAGTGTTCTTGCCTGGAGAATCCCAGGGACGGGGAAGCCTGTTGGGCTGCCGTCTATAGGGTCGCACAGAGTCGGACATGACTGAAGCAACTTAGCAGCAGCAGCAAAGGTAGGTAGTCTGTATCAATCTGTTCTTGGTAACAGGAACAATGACAACACAAAGACAACTTAGCAGGTTGTATCTATTGAGCACAAACCATATGCTATAAACAGAACTAGTCATTTCACAGGCATTGTCTTTTTTCCCATAGTTTAACTGTGTTTAGTTGAAAAGTACTATTAACATTAGTGAATACACATTTTCCAGGCCCTATAACCGGTTTTGGCTCAAATGCCAAAATTATATTTTGATTATGTACATTGTTATTAATGGTTGTTTATGTCACTTAAGGGCTTCAAAAAAAGTATTTAAAGACACATAAACTTTTTACTATCAATTCTATTTGTTTAAAATTTACTTATTTATTTTTATTTTTTTGGTTGTACCATGCAGCATGTGGTACCTTAGTTCCCCAGCCAGGGATCAAAGCCATATCCCCTGCATTGGAAATGTGGAGTCTTAACCACTGGGCCACCAGGGAAGTCCCTACTACTAATTTTCATCCATAATCTTGCATATGCCCACTAACATCCTTGGAGTAGGTACCACCTTGATGTCCATTTTACAAATGTGGAAACTGAAATAAGAACTGCTCAGTAACCTGCCCTTTCTTCCTGGCTCCCAAGTCCTACTCTTAAATACTCTCAAGTAGTTGGTCTTAGTTGTGAATAAACGGGAACAGGTTTACACTAAACAGTTTGCAACGTGAACTCACAGGGGATCGTTCATTTGCTCTTTACAGCCATCCTGAAACACAGCACAGGGATTCAATTTATAGGTAAAGTGATGGAGGCCTGGAGCTGATAAGTGACTTGCCAAGTTCAGAGCCAGTCTGTGGGAGATGGAGAGCCCAGGGATCTAGGACTCTGTGGGCACCCCCATGCTGTCTCTTCTCCATGGGAGGGCTAACAGGAAGGGGAGTGTTTGCGGAGGTGGGGACCCAGCTCCAAGACTGAAGTGTTCAGGCAGTGGCTCCAGGGAAAGGACAAGTTCAGGGACAGCACTGGGGAGACGTGCTCCCTGGAGGGGCCTTCCTAGGGGCTGGTGCTGAGCTTCTGCTGCCATGGGAGAGGGTGAGAACTTACCCCTTCCTAAGGTCTCTCCTCTGATCTTGGAGAAAAGGGCTAGAAGGGAAGCCTCAGACCCTTGGGTTGGAAGACTGACTCTACCTATTGCTGGCGAATCGGTCTCAGTGTTTATGCAGTGGAATTAAGAATAGTGCCCTCCCTCCACCCCCAAACTGGCTTGTTAGGAGGATTAAATGAGTTCATCCATGGAGGGCTCTGAGAAGAATGTCTGATCTTCCTCCTCTGGTAAGAATTGCATGCGTGCTAAGTAGCTTCAGTTGTGTCTGACTCTTTGCAACCCTCTGGACTGTAATCCACCAGGCTCCTCTGTGCATGGGACTCTCCAGGCAAGACTACTTAGAGTGGATTGCCACGCCTTTCTCTAGGAGATCTTCCTGACCAGGGATCGAACCCGGGTCTCCTGCATTGCCGGCAGATTCTTTTACCACTGTGCCACCAGGGAAGCCCTGAAAGTGAGTGTCAGTCGTTCAGTCGTGTCTGACTCTGTGCGACCCCATGGACTGTGGCCCACCAGGCTCCTCTGTCCACGGGATTCTCCAGGCAAGAACACAGGAGTGGGTTGCCATGCTCTCCTCCAGGGGATCTTCCTGACCCAGGGATCGAACTCACATCTCTCACATCTCCTGTACTGGCAGGCGGGTTCTTTATGCTAATGCCACCTGGGAAGAGTTCATGCAAGTGGCTCTCACCTCCAACACTGGATGCGACCAACAGCAGGTCCCCCTGAGCTGAGGGCCTGGTATTTCCTTGTCTTATCAACTACTAGCCTTCACCGTGTTGGTGGGACCCAGCCCCCACATTTCCATCCTCCAGATCTCCCTTTTGTTAACATGTTGGGAAGCAGATCATTGTTGAAATTCTTCCCCATCCATATGGAATATACACAACCTTCAAAGAGAATGACCCCAATTTTCTCTCCAAGTGTGATGAAATACAAACAGCTCACCTCAAGGTCAGGATGCTTTGCCATTAGGTAGCTGTGTGATTTGGGGAAAGCACCTAAACTTTCTGGACTGTGGTTTCCCCACCTAAACTATGGAGAAATTGGATTGCATTTTAATTTAAGAAAAAAGTGCCCCGAGCCCCTACTCCAAGCTGGGCAATGCATGGGGCCCCAGGGACATAAAACTAAAGAAGCCAAGCTCCTCTCCTCAAGGAATTCCACTCCAGAGGAAAACCACTGGAGGGATGCATCATTTAATACTTGGGTTTGGCTCTGACAGCCTAGAATTATGCCCATTCTCAGTCTTGACTCCTACCAATAGTATTGTGTTCAACAATGAACAAATGTCTATTGCTAATCTTTTTTCTTCTATCAGGTACCCACTCATTCTGGTCAAAGAAACATTCCAATGGCAATCGTCTAAATTCTGAACCACTGGCTTGGTTCTGACAATCTGAGTTCTGAACCACTGGCTTGGTTCAACAATCTAAGTGCTAAACCACTTGCTTGGTATCTGCCCCAACAAGGTCCTCTTGCTGGTCAAAGTCCAATGACTTCCAAAGTTTAGATTCAGTGATATTACAGGTGACCTTTAGTTTCTCGGGGTTAGTGGAGACAGAGACATTGAGAGGTCCCCTCTGACATTCTCCCAGCTTACCTGTGCCCTTTTCCAAGAGGCCTCTGGCTGGTACTTTACATCAGCAGGCCTGGAGGCTTATGTCTCAGTAATTCAACAACCACGGCAGCTGGTTCTTTTCTCTTAAGATTTAAGACTTGCCATTTATCTGTGTCAAAATTGCAAAGGAGCAAGTTTCCAAAGACAGATTTATTATGTGTGTGGAGTGTCTCAGGTGCAGCAGTGCATAGAGATGGGCTGAATTCCATATTTTCTCTCAGTTTTTGTTCTATAAAAATAGCCACTTTGACTTTGCATTCAGACAAGTGAGAAATATACAGTCTTGAGCTGTGAGTCACCACGGGGCATTCACAGAAAGTAACATTATTGTGGGACTGGGTTCTAGCCGTTGGTTTCAGGGTCAGCTGCCAGGCTTACATAGGCACCGGCTTAAGCAAGAAGCATGCTGTTACCAGAACCGACCACGTCATTTGGGAGGCTCAGTGCTAAATGAAAATGTGGGGCCTCAAGGTTAAAAAGTAGGAAAAAATGCTGTAATAGATAAAGCCTTTCCCTTTCTTCTGTGGTCTTTCTCTCACTTGTCGTGGTGCTTTTCATTTGCTATTTAATGTTATCCTAAGAAAAGTTAAAGTTTTCAGTTAGAGGTACAAAATTTTTAAATTTTCATAATGTCTAGTTGTTTTGTTTGTTTGTTTGTTTTTTATTGTCTGTATCTATGGCATTCTTTTGGAGAAGGAAATGGTAACCCACTCTAATATTCTTGCCTGGAGAATCCCATGGACAGAGGAGCCTGGTGGGCTGCCGTCTATGGGGTAGCACAGAGTTGGACACGACTGAAGCGACTTAGCAGCAGCAGCAGCAATGCTTTTACTGTTTATCTATTTATTGTGCAATGCAAACTTAAATGCAAATGTAAAGCATATAACTCCTAGGTGGAAGCACTGAAATTATACAATTGTATTTCGCAGCTTGTCCCCAGTAGATGTCTTGAGTGCTCTAGAAAAGACAAACCCAAGCCAGGATCAGGAATATAGAAGGAAGAAAGGATCTTCAGGCAGGGAGTTGGCTGAGGGGGTGCTCCAGGCATGCAGTGTGAATCCTCACTGGTGTCCTGGAACTCCTTCCCAGGATGCAAGGCGCATGTGTGCTCATTCTGGCCTGAGAGCTTCCAGCTTTGCCTTCCTGCCGCCCCCCACCCCATCCTCAGTACTGAGATCTTGTGCATCTTGGGGATGGGGGCTGGAGACATCAAGCCAGGCATCTCCTCTTCCCATGAACTCATCACCAACAGGCACAACAGATGGGTTTCTCCACAGATTTTTAAATGTTCATGCTGGAATGGACATTAGTTTCTAATCCTTGGAAACTGTTTTGTCTTATTTGGGCAAAAAGTCTTTGCAGGTG
Organism: Oryx dammah; assembly: GCF_014754425.2. Taxonomy (NCBI): domain Eukaryota; kingdom Metazoa; phylum Chordata; class Mammalia; order Artiodactyla; family Bovidae; genus Oryx; species Oryx dammah. The sequence goes on along the minus strand of NW_024070201.1, from coordinate 40,779,117 downwards.
TGATTAAGCTGAGGAACTTGCAAGGGAAAGATTATCCTGGGTGGTCTGGGTGGGCCCTAAATGCCATCCTAAGTGTCCTTATGAGAGAGGCAGAGGGAGATTCCACATGCAGACAGAAAAGTCAGTGTAAAGATGGAGGCAGAGATGGGGTTGATGAGAACAAGGAACGTGGAGCCACCAGAAGCTGCAAGAGGCAAGGAACAGATTCTCCCCTAGAGCTTCTGGAGGGAGCTTAGCGCTGCTGGCAGCTTGGTTTTAGCCAGTGAAATTGATTTTGGACTTCTGACTCGCAGAACTATGAGAGAACAATTCTGTTTCAAGCCTCAGTGTTTGTGGTAATTTGTTATAGCAGTTTTAGAAAACCGAAACACAAGCTACTAGAATTAGTAAGTATAATCAGGAAAGTTGCTAGACACAAGGTCAATACACAAAAATCAACTATATTTCTATCAGCAACTAATAAATTAAAAACTAGAATAAAATATTCCATTTATAATAAACATCAAATTCCTATTGTTAAATCCAATGAAAAAAGTAGAGCCCTGAAATATTATTGAGATAAAGAAGACCTAATTAAATGAAAGTGTATACTGCGGTCATGGATTAGAAAACTGCAAGATGCAGTTTTGCAAGATTGCGATACTGCAAGGTGTCAATTATCCCCATATTAATCCTTAGATTGTATAATGCCAATAAAATTCTGGTAGTGTTTTTAAATTGATAAACTGATTCCAAAATTTATATAGAAATGCAAAGGGCAAAGAATAGCCTAGGCAATCTTGAAGAAAAGTAACATCAGACAGCTTACATTACCAGACAAGATCCATTATTAATTTACTGTAATTTAGACAATATGAAACTGTCCCAAGGATAGAAACACTTATCAATGGCATAAAGTAAAGCTCAGAAACAGACTCACATATATAATGACCTGATTTATTAATAAGGCAGTGCATAGGAAAAGAGTTTGCTGGTAAATATTTCTCAATTGATTTTATGTAAAAGATAGTACTTCTATTCCTACTTCATATCAAGCATAAAATCAAATACACATGGATAGCAGCTCTAAGTGTTAATGATAAAAAATAAAGTTGTAGAATAAAGCATAGAATAATGTCTTCATGACTCTGAATAAGCAAAGCCTTTTTTTTTTAAAGGATACAAAATTGCTAACCAACCGAAGAAAAATATATTAATAATTTAGAAGAACTTTGGTTTTCTAAAAGACATCATTAAGAAAGTAAAAAGGTAATGAATGCCCAGAGTAGAAAAGATATTTGCAATACATATATCTAATTAAGAACTTGTATCCAGAACATACAAAGAACTCCTACAAATCAATTAGAAAAAGACAACCCAATAGAAAAAATTGGCAAAAGGCTTTGATAGACACTTCACCAAGAGAACATCTGAAGGGCAGCAAACAAACAGAAAAACAAAAATCAGCCCTAAACCAACCACATGAAGAGGTACTAAATGTCATTAATTATCAAGGAAATGCCTCAATTGTACTACCACACACCCACCAAAATGGCTAAAGTGATAAAGATGAAAGGTTTCAAATCAAGGTGGGTGAGGGTATGGAGCAAAAGAATTCTCCTACACTGCTGGCAGGAGTGTAAATCGGTGCAATTATTTTGATCAACTGTTTGTCAGTGTCTAATAAAGCTGAACATATGCATACCTCATGACCCAGTTATATACCAAATAGAAAGGCATTCATGCATTCACCAAACAATATGTACTACAATGATCATAGCAGCATTATGGATATTACCCAAATGTCCACCAGAATAAATAAATTGAGATATTCATATAATGGATGTCTATATAGATGTGAAAATAAATGGTCTAATTCCATGCAACAATATGTATGAAACTCAGAAAACATAATATTGAGTGAAAAAAAACTAGATTCCAGTAAATATCCATTTATTATTCCATTTGTATAGAGCCCAGAAACCAACAAAACAAATCTTTACTGTTAGACTCTGGAACAATGTCTCCCCTTCGGTAGGTGCAGTAACTGGAAGGGACCACAGGGAGGGACTTGGGGGCACTGGTCATGTTTTGTTTCTTGACTTCGGTGCTGGTTACGTGTATATGTTTAGTTTGTGAAAATTCATTGAGCTTGAAGCATATTTTGCTTCAACAGAAAGTATATAAAATCTCATTTTATATAAAAACATTAGGACTGGGATTAATCAAAGTAATTTAGCACAGGTCCTGGCACATAGTAACTATTTTAAAAAGACTTCTTCCAATTTATTTTATATTTTAAACTTTTTATTTTATACTGGAGTATAGCTGATTAACAATATGATAGCTTCAGGTGGACAGCAAAGGGACTCAGCCATACATATATACGTACCCATTCTCCCCAAACTCCCCTTCCATCCAGGCTGCCGTACAACATTGAGCAGAGTTTCACATGCTATACAATAGGTTCTTGTTGGTTATCCATTTTAAATATAGCAGTGTGTACATGTTGATCCCAAACTTTCTAACTAACCCTTCCCCTCATCCTTCCCTCCTGGCAACCAAAAGTTCAATCTCTAAGTCTGTGAGTCTGTTTCTGCAAAAAGACAGCTATTTTTATTATTGCTACATAATAGAAATGATTTCCTGAGGGACATCTGCCGCAGCTGCTCCTGCCTCCTCCATTCTGCCTTGCTTGATGGTAGCCTGACAAATGAGGCCCTGTCCAGTCCTGACTCTGCTACAGTGACTCTGACATTTGTCAAAATTTGTGCAGCAATACAGATCATCATCACACGTGTGAACTGAAATCTGGTGAACAGTCATGTCTGTTCACAAGGAGTTATTGTTCTCCACTTTCAACATTTTTCTAAAGCAGTTCTGGCAAATGAGGCCAAGATCCATGAAAGGGCAATGACTAAGGTTTTCCAGAATCGTGTCTGACATGGATTTCATATACAGGCACCTTATCTAGGTGAGATTTAGAAATGGCTTCACTGGGGACTCTTGCAGGGGCCAAGGTATTCTGTGTGTGTATGTGCGTTGCGCGCACACACACTCAGTAGTATCTGACTCTGCCACCCCAATGAAACTCCAAGGAGTTTCCCAGGCAATAATATTGGAGTGGGTTGCCATTTCTTACTCCAGGGTATTCTAGGAGTTGCTGTAATGTTCTTTGCTTTTGCCTCCTCAGCACATGCTGGCCCCATTTACCCTCTGTATGAAGCTTTGTATTGTTTCCCTTTGTGATAAGGATCCTACGGCTGAAGGCTCAGATCCAGATGTAATTCATGTTGTGCATCCCTATCTATTTGTCTACACATTTTCCTTTTTCCAGGAAGGCACTAAGTAGCTTACATGAATATTACTTTTGGAGTTACCTTTAGGGTATTTGCCTCACCCATGACCCTTATCTTATAAGCTGCCCCTCTCAGTTTTAGTGGTGGGTCTGGAAGGCATGTTTGCATTTCATTAGGTGAAATGACCATGACCCATGGTCATGGTGACCCATGACCCCAAGTGAATAGATCAGGTGGAGGGGACTGACCCAACTTGGGCCACTTGCAGTCTTTCTCCTGAGATTTGAAACTGATGCTTAGAGACAGTAGTCACTGTCCACTGAGTGGCTGAATGGACAGTTGTACTGTCCCATTTTCACAAGAAGAGAAGAAAGGAAGTCTACAGTGACAGACAGAAGGAAATAGATGCAGAGAAGAAAGTAGAAAACGGGTATTTGAAGAAGAGAAAGGAGAGACATGGGGATGCCTTGGTTTCTTATATTTCTCTCAATTCTGGTACTTGGCTCTCCTGTGGGCCAACTGCACTCTCTCCCCCGGGGCCGGGAGATGACCTTTTACTATTACAATGCCCTTCTCCTCTTCTTTGTGCCTGAAGCTAGCTCAAGTAGATTGTCTGGTTTCAGACAATCTAAAATAATAAATATTCCAACAAGAAACTTCTATTTAAAACGTGTCAACAAATGGAAAATATGTCAACAAATGACATTTAAAACCTGTCCTCATAATGAAGGCTAGTATGATATCAGGAGAGAGGAGAGGATACCAATGGCAGCCATAGGACCCTATCCATTTTCTGCTAGCAGCCACAGATGCCAAGGAGGATGAGTCATCAAGATCAGGTATTCTCAACCCTGATTTGCATAAAAGGGACATGGGAGCTTCTAAAATATACTCCCAGGCCTCACCCCGGAGACCATGATTGAGTTACTCTGCTCTGGGATCTTGGTGTTGCAAAAGCTCCCTTGTGATTCTAAAGTGTGGCCACGGTCAAGAGCCACTGAGTGACATTATTCACAAAATGTAGAAATAAAAACACATAATAAGCCAAACAAAAACAGTTCCTTAAGAGAAGTATAGAAATAACATTGTGGCCACAGAGAGAAATCCCTTCCACAGAGCCTCATTTGCAGGGTATGTGTGCTCAACAATGTCCCCACAGCAAGTACAGATGTGGCTCTGAATGTGAGCTGATGGATAATCCCAGAGCACATCTGGTAAAGCACTTTCACCCGGTGGAGCAAAGTGTCTCAGTTGTGTGGCTTCATCTTAGAGTGAGTTTTAGAATACTTAGAACAAATGTTTATACCAAGACTCCTGAAATTTAAAGCAACTTCCCCCACCACCACCCCGAGGAGAGGGACCATAATTTTCATCAGATCAGTGGTAACTCTGAGTCCCAGAAAGTTTCAGTTGAAGGAGAAGTTTTCACAGGCTGACTATCTTTTCAATGATTCTCTATCATACAGGGGTCTCCCAGCTGCCCAAGCAGGCTTCCAGGTAGACCCATTTATGGGCACCCAACAGGTGTAGAGCCTGCTGTGTTGCCGACTTAAGCATGGGGCAAATCTGCCTTAATAGTTGGCTAGCAGGATGAGGATTGTTGTCCCCTTAGGAAACAGTGAGGATCCTGGCAAGGACACGTGTGTGAATAGAAAGCAAAGAGGAAGGCTGAAGAGGGGCCAAGATGCTGCTTAGAAAGCATCTGAGATACACTCTAGTGCACAGGCAAAAGGGCAACCAAACCCCCAAAGTTCTCTATCTGAGTATAAACAGCAATAATTTCTGCTCGAAAAAAATTTAAAGCAAGTGGACCAAATACCCATATTGTTCATAAAACATCTCTGTAAACACCCGTGGAACATTTAACCTTGAGAAATATAGTTTCCTGGTGCTGTCTCGAAGCTAAATTGTTTGCAAAATATATGGCTATGTGACTGAATTAGTTAACTTCTTCTTTAGGGTTATTGACCATAAGTCAGTTTAATGCTGGAGGCTGTCTACCAAAAATGATGACTTTGTTTTTAGAAACATTTGATCTCTAGTCCTTCTTTACAACATTAATTAGATAACAGATAAGTCATCTATCAAGGTCAGTCTTGGCTCATGACATTGGACTATGATATCTAGGAATAAAGATTATATACCCTTTCAATTTTTTATAACTAGGGGTTATATCCTGATATCCTATTCACTGAAGAGGAATAGCAAGACTTTGAGGTGTTGATTAAACAGAAGGCAAGCCAGAATAAATACCTGTTTTATCTCTTTGGGAAATGCCATCTGATTCATCAAAAGGATATTTTTATTAGGTAGTTCCTAAATCAGGCTTTGGGGCTTCCCTGGTGCCTCAGTGGTAAAGAATCCACCTGCTAATGCAGGTGATGTGGGTTCAATCCCTGGATCAGAAAGATCCCCTGGAGAATGAAATGGCAACCCACTCCAGTATTCTTGCCTGAGAAGTCCCATGGATAGAGGTGTCTGGCGGGCTAGAGTCCATGGGGTCACAAAGAGTCGGACACAACTTATCAACTAAAACAACAACAACAAAATCAGGCTTTAGCTAACTACAGCCATGGGCCAAATCTAGTCTGTAGCCTGTTTTTGTGCAGCCTACAAGCTAAGAAGTTCACGGTTCACATACTGTTGAAGCCTGGCTTGGAGAATTTTGAGAATTACTTTGCTAGCAAAATCCCATGGACGGAGGAGCCTGGTGGGCTGCAGTCCATGAGGTCGCAAAGAGTTGGACACGACTGAGCGACTTCACTTTCAGTTTTCACTTTCCACTTTCATGCATTGGAGAAGGAAATGGCAACCCACTCCAGTGTTCTTGCCTGGAGAATCCCAGGGACAGGGGAGCCTGGTGGGCTGCTATCTATGGGGAGCACAGAGTCAGACATGACTGAAGCGACTTAGCAGCAGCAGCATGTGAGATGAGTGCAATTGTGCTGTGGTTTGAACATTCTTTAGCGTCGCCTTTCTTTGGGACTGGAATGAAAACTGCACTTTTCCAGTCCTGTGGCCATTGCTGAGTTTTCCAGATTTCCTGGCATATTTAGTGCAGCACTTTCACAGCATCATCTTTTAGGATTTGAAATAGCTCAACTGGAATTCCATCACCTCCACTAGCTTTGGTCATAGTGATGCTTCCTAAGGCCCTCTTGACTTTGCATTCCAGGATGTCTGACTCTAGGTGAGTGATCACAACATTGTGGTTATCTGGGTCATGAAGATCTTTTTTGTATAGTTCTTCTGTGGGATGACAGAGAATGAGATGGTTGGATGGCATCATTGACTCAATGGAGATGAGTTTGGGTAAACTCTGGGAGTTGGTGATAGACAGGGAGGCCTGGTGTGCTGCAGTCCAGGGGGTCACAAAGAGTCGGACACAACTGAGTGACTGAACTGAACTCTGTGTATTCTTTCTACCTATTCTTAATATCTTCTGCTTCTGTTAGGCCCATACAAGTTTCTGTCCTTTATTTGCCCATCTCTGCATGAAACATTCCCTTGGTATCTCTAATTTTCTTGAAGAGACCTCTAGACTTTCTCATTCTATTGTTTTCCTCTATTTCTTTGCCTTGATCACTGAGGAAGGCTTTCTTATCTCTCCTTGCTATTCTTTGGAACTCTGCATTCAAATGGGTATATCTTTCCTTTTCTCCTTTGCCTTTCACTTCTCTTCTTTTCTCAGCTACTTGTAAGGTGTCGTCAGACAACCAGTTTGCCTTTTTGCATTTCTTTTTCTTGGAGATGGTCTTGATACCTGCCTTCTGTACAATGTCATGAACCTCTATCCATAGTTCCTCAGGCACTCTGTCTATCAGATCTAATCCCTTGAATCTATTTGTCACTTCAATTGTAAGGGATTTGATTTAGGTCATACCTGAATGGTCTAGTGGTTTTCCCTACTTTCTTCATTTTAAGCCTGAATTTGGCAATAAGGAGTTCATGATCTGAGCCACAGTCAGCTCCCAGTCTTGTTTTTGCTGACTGTATAGAGCTTCTCCATCTTTGGCTGCAAAGAATATAATCAATCTGATTTCAGTATTGACCATCTAATGATGTCCAAGTGTAGAGTCTTCTCTTGTGTTATTGGAAAAGGGAGTTTGCTATGACCTGTGCATTCTCTTCACAAAACTGTTAGCCTTTGACCTGTTTTGTTTTGTAATCCAAGGCCAAATTTGCCTGTTACTCCAGGTATCTCTTGACTTCCTACTTTTGCATGCCAGTCCCTTATAATGAAAAAGGCATCTTTTTTTGGTGTTAGTTCTAGAAGGTCTTATAGGTCTTCATAGAACTGTTCAACTTCAGCTTCTTCAGCATTACTGGTCTGGGTATAGACTTGGATGACTGTGATATATAATGGTTTGCCTTGGAAACAAACAGCGGTCGTTCTGTCATTTTTGAGATTGCATTCAAGTACTGCATTTTGGACTCTTTTGTTGACTATGATGGCTACTCCATTTCTTCTGAGGGATTCCTGCCCACAGTAGTAGATATAATGGTCATCTGAGTTAATTCACCAATTCCAGTCCATTTTAGTTCACTGATCCCTAAATGTTGATGTTCACTCTTTAGAAAAGGCAGAGGAACGAGAGACCAAATTGCCAACATCTGCTGGATCATAGAAAAAGCAAGAGAGTTCCAGAAAAACATCTACTTCTGCTTTATTTTTTGATTACACCAAAGCCTTTGACTGTGTGGATCACAACAAACGGTGGAAAATTCTTCAAGAGATGGGAATACCAGACTACCTGACCTGCCTCTTGAGAAATCTGTATGCAGGTCAAGAAGCAACAGTTAGAACTGGATATGGGAAAACAGACTGGTTCTAAATCAGAAAAAAAGTACGTAAAGGCTGTATATTGTCACCTTACTTATTTAACTTATATGCAGAGTACACCATGTGAAATGCCAGGCTGGATGAAGCACAAGCTGGAATCAAGATTGCCAGGAGAAATATCAATAATCTCAGATATGCAGATGACATCACCCTTGTGACAGAAATCAAAGAAGAACTAATGAGCCTCTTGATAAAAGTGAAAGAGGAGAGTAAAAAAGTTGGCTTAAAACTGAACATTCAGAAAACTAAGATCATGGCATCCAGTCCTATCACTTCATGGCAAATGGATGGGGAAACAATGGAAACAGTGAGAGACTTTATTTTCTTGGGCTCCAAAATCACTGCAGATAGTGACTGCAGCCATGAAATTAAAAGACACTCCTTGGAAGAAAAGCGATGGCCAACCTAGACAACATATTAAAAAGTAGAGACATTACTTTGCCAATAAAGGTCTGTCTAGTCAAAGCTATAGTTTTTCCAGTAGTCATGTATGGATGCGAGAGTTGGAGTATAAAGAAAGCTGAGCATTGAAGAACTGATGCTTTTGAACTGTGGTGTTGGAGAAGTCTCTTGAGAGTCCCTTGGACTGCAGGGAGATCTAACCAGTCCATCCTAAAGGAAATCAATCCTGAATATTCACTGGAAGGACTGATGCTGATGCTGAAGCACCAATACTTTGGCCACCTGATGCTTCTGAACTGTGGTGTTGGAGAAGACTCTTGAGAGTCCCTTGGACTGCAAGGAGATCCAACCAGTCCATTCTAAAGGAGATCAACCCGGTGATTTCTTTGGAAGGAATGATGCTAAAGCTGAAACTCCAGTACTTTGGCCACCTCATGTGAAGAGCTGACTCATTGGGAAAGACTTTGATGCTGGGAGGGATTGGGGGCAGGAGGAGAAGGGGACGACAGAGGATGAGATGGCTGGATGGCATCACGGACTCGATGGACGTGAGCCTGAGTGAACTCCGGGAGTTGGTGATGGACAGGGAGGCCTGGCGTGCTGCGATTCATGGGGTCACAAACAGTCGGACACAACTGAGCGACTGAACTGAACTGAACTGATGCGAAGAACCGACTAATTCGAAAAGACCCTGATGCTGGGAAAGATTGAAGGTGGGAGGAGAAGGGGATGACAGAGGATGAGATGGTTGGATGACATCACTGACTCGATGGACATGAGTTTGAGTAGGCTCTGGGAGTTGGTGATGGATAGGGAAGCCTGGTTGCTGCAGTCCGTGGGGTCACAAAGAGTTGGACACAACTGAGCAACTGACAAGCGAAGAATGTTCTTTTGCATTTTAAACTGGTTGAAAACACCAGAGGAATAGTATTTTGTAACCCACAAAAGTTACATAAAATCAAATTTCAGTGTTCATAAATAAGAGTTTACTGAAACGCCACCCTGCTTGTTATCCATTGTCTATGACTGCCTTCATTCCACAGTGGCAGAGTTGGGTCATGGCAACACAGGTTGTACGGCCTCACAGTCTAAGTTCTTTACTCTCTGGCCGTCTACAAGAAAAGCCTGTAGACCTTGTACCAGTGGAAGGCAAGCAGCAGCCACGTTGAGGCCATACGTGTGCTGTTGCTTCAGTCCTGTTTGACTCTGTGTGACCGTGTGGACCTTAGCCTGTCAGTTTCCTTGGTCCGTGGGATTCCCCAGGCAAGGATACTGGAGTGGGTTGCCATGCCCTCCTCCAGGAGATCTTCCTGACCCAGGGATTGAACCTGCATCTCTTATGTCTTCTGCATGGGCAGGTGTGTTCTTTACCACTGGAGCCACTTGGGAAGCCCACATTGAGGCCATGTAACACTTATCCACAAAGGTCAAAGAACTGTCAAATACTACAAACCATCTTATATCATTCTTAGGAAAATTTTTCCCCATAAGAAATAGTACAATATTCAGTAGTGGAATAACCACGCCTAAAACATATTCTATTCTAGAATAGAACATTGGACTGAGAAATTCAAGTTTAACTTTGGATCAGAAGACAAAAAGTCAACCATCATGCATTTAGATGAAATTGAATAACTGTAAGTGTATAGGAAATGCTCTCAAAAATGGGAGATACCACTTTTGAAGTCATTTAATGATTCAGGCAAATATTTATTGATAAATTACTGTGTGTAAAATATCTTGCCCAGAGTATTTCTAACAGACTTAAATCTAAAAGCAGACCACTGAGACCAACCCTGAGTAGTTCTGGGCACAGGAGATTTTGTTCAGGTGTTTTATTTAGCTTGAGGCCTTTGTTTTAATCAACTGTATAAAATGAGAGATCATTACCAGGCCTGAGTCAGCAAGTGGCCTGGGATCTACAAGACCTGAATAATTGAACTTGCCTTGTACGGCTGTGGAAATCAAGCTTCCGGCCTCTCAATCATCAAATGCATACATCCTATAATTATTTTCTAGACTGTTCCCGTTGCTGGTTGTCATGGCATGGATCAGTTACACCTGTGGGAGCTTAGCATAAGATCCGGAGTTGCCAGTGAGTTTTCTCTCTTCCTTGGGGTTATTGTTTGACCACACACTAGATGAGTAAGCACCTTATTTCCTAGGATACAACACGGAGAGAAGTATATCTAAGTAGTCAGGATTCTATCTGGGAGGGAGTCCCAGAGAAAACATCTCCCTTGAGGCAGGGGAAGCAACGTTTAATAGCTGACTAGATAGAAACTGGTGGCTCAGTGATGAAGAATACGCCTGCAAAGCTGGAGATGCGTGTTTGGTCTCTGGGTCAGGAAGATCCCCTGGGGAAGGAAATGGCAGCCACTCCAGTACTCTTGCCTGGGAAATCGACTGGACAGAGGAGCATGGTGGGCTACAGTCCATGGGGTCACAAAAGGATCGGATAAGGCTCAGCGACTAAGCAACAACAACAAGAAGACAGAAACTGGTCCTAGCAGGTCTCATTGACTTGGGGATGAAGGATTTAAAAACAGAAGTCTGTCCCACAGTTGTGGAGGGATGGGAGGGTAGGCTGCCACACAACTCCCTCCATCAAATGTGTCAGGCTGTATGAAGGGAATTACCGTGCTGGGGAGAGCTAACATGAGTCTTCTGGGTTTTCAGTGGACCGGGTGGCTTGGAGACTATTGAATAAGAAAGGGAGCCTCTAGGGACAGGGTGTGACTTTTAGGTCAAATACAAGGAAGAAGGGTCTCAACCTCTTCTTACAGGTGAGCTTTGCTTTTGCTACCACAGCTATAGCAATGAGTTCTGACTAGGCATTGTAAAAAGAAATGATGATTACAACATACATATAAGAAAAGGGAAAAATGAATAAGATGATATCAATCATGAGAGTATAGAAAGTTAGGAGATTAAAACAGCAATAAAAAAGCAATACGCATTTTTAAAAGAATATAAATCACAATAACGTCAGTTAGAAAGTTAAAAATAGCAATCAATAAAGTGGTTGAGATTTAAAAGAAAATGTAAAAGGCTATAAACCAAGAAAATAGAAGGTTAAAATATAAAAGTAAATGAGATGAAAGATTAAGATAAAAGAGCAAAAACATTAGTTAAAAAGTAAAAAAAAAAAGTACAAGTAGATGGAAGTTAAGGATTAAGAACTAAAAACTGTAAAGGTAAAAACAGAAATCACAAGGATAATAACATTAAAGAAGCATCTTTAAATAAAAAATTTTAAATGTGTATAGCGTGAGACAGAAAAAAAATATATATATAGCCATGAGGCAGGAACCGGCTGGAAGAAATAAGAACAAGTCTTAGGATGTTCTAGCCAATGGATCAAACCCTCCCGACTAGGGAACTAAAAGAGAAAGGTAGAGCCTTACATTCTGAGAATCACCTTCTACACAAAATCTTTTTATTTAATTTCTTTATTGTCCACTCTGTGCAGCATATGGGATCTTAGTTTCCCAACCAGGGGTCAAACCCATGCTCCCTACATTGGAAGTGGACCACTGGACCACCAGGGAAGTCCCATCTACCCAAAATTTAGCGCAGTTGCAAAGCAGTCAAGTCTTGGCTCTTGTCTGTAATGAGACGAGGCAGGACGCCTTAACACAAACAGCTAGGGTGTCAGAGTTGGCCCACATCTGCCTTTTGCAACTGTCCAGCGAGAATAATCATTTCAGGTGGTTATCAACATCTCCATTGTTCAATTAATATAATTACTTAAAATTAGATAACAGAATTGACAATAAAACTCAAGTCTAGTCTTTTATTCTACAGTTTTGTTCATTCTAAAGCTTCCAAAGTCTAATCTTCAGTTGCCAAACTTGGGAACTGCCCTTTTCTGTTTGTTCTGAGTGTTAACTACTCACTCCTGGCTGTTAGGAATGAAGGAATAAATTCACTTATTTTCCGTTCTACCACATTCCACTTTTCTCCTCTCAGTTTTAAACTGTTGGAGTGTATACCATTTATGTTCTATGATGTTGCCTTTATTTCCACCCTTGTCTGTATTTGAGTCTGCATGAGTGTGTGTGCTAAGTTGCTTCACTTGTGTCTGACTCTGTGACCGCATGAACTGTAGCCAGTCAGGGTCCTTTGTTCATGGGGATTCTCCAGGCAAGAATACTGGAGTGGGTTGCCCTCCTCCATGGGATCTTCCAACCCAGGGATTGAACCCTCAACTCCATCATTGACAGGTGGGTTCTTTACCACTAGCGCCACCTGGGAAGCCAGGTTAAATATATTTAATGCTTAGTGATATTCTTTTTGCCTGGTTTCCTCTAATCATCTCTCGAGTTCATTCTCTACTCTAGAGTCAGTGTTCTCCAGAAAAACAGAATGAACAGTGTGTGTGTGTGTGTGTGTGTATACATATACAGAAAGAGATTTATTATAAGGAATTGACTCACACAATTATGGTGGCTGAAAAATCCCTAGATGTGTTGTTTTCAAGCTGGAGACCCAGTAGAGCTGATGGTATAGTTCCACTTCAAAAGCCAGCAGGCTTGAGACCCAAGAAGAGCTGAAGTTTCAGTTCAAGTCCAAGTCCAAAGGCAGGAAAAGACCAGTGTTACAGCTCTGTAGTCAGGCAGGAGGAATTCCCTCTTACTTGACGGAAGGGCAGCCTTCCTGTTCTTTTCAGGTCTTCAACTGACTGGGTGTGATCCACCCACTTTGGGGAGGGCTACGTGCTTTACTCAGTTTACTGATTCAGATGTTAATCTCATCCAAAAACCTTTCACAGACATACCTAGAATAATGTTTGATTATATATCTGGGCAGCCTGCGGCCCAGTCAAGTTGACACATAAGATTTAATATCACATGCTATTATTTTCCTCAAGAAAGCCTCCTGAGAACAATATTCCCAGAGCTCTTTCATGTTTAAACCATTCGGCTTGAAAGTGTGTCTATATATAAGACCTTTGTTTTTTAATTCTTTTCCTTCATTATCTTATAACTGCTTTGAGAGAGTACCATTGACATATGTACACTGCCATGTATAAAAGAGATGGCTAGTTGGAAAGCTGCTGTATAACATAGGGAGCTCAGCCTGGAGCTCTGTAATGACCTAGGGGAGTAGGATGGGATTTGATAGGAGGAAGGTTCCAGAGGGAGAGGATATATGTATACTTATAGCTGATTCACTTCATTGTACAGCAGAAACTTCATTTCACAACATTGTAAAGCTATTATCCTCCAATTAAAAAAAATTTAAAAAAGAATGGTTTCACTATATTGGTGTTCAACAATGTTGTGAGGAAGTTTGAGGCAGCTTGGTTTATTTCCTTTACAAGTGATTTAATCATTGTGCTTGGCTGCTGAAAGAATCCTTTATCTTTAAAATCTAATAATTGCATTAGGATACATCTCAGTTATGATCACTTGGAGTCAGTTTTTCCTAGCACATGATTTGTCTTTTCAATACGTAAATTCAAGTCTCCTTTTACTTTAGGAAAATATTCTTAAATCTCATTTTAATTATTTTTTGTTGGTTTTTATTGTTTCCTAGTTTGGTTTTCCTCTCTGGAGACATGACTTACGCATACGTTGGATTTTCGGTGTATCTTCCTTGTCATTGGCAGGTATCTTCTGTGTTATCTGCAGTCTTTTCTTTCTTGTCTTCCTTCTTTTCTGAAAAGTTTATTTTTTGGAGGGAGGGCCTTCCTATTAATTTTCTAATTCTTTTACTTCTCATCTCACTTCTTTCCTGAATTCTTGTATTTCTGATTTTTTAAAAATCACTGCCGGCATCAAGTTTTAAAACAGTATGGTGGAACATTTGGTTATAATATTTAGATACTGAGTTTTCTTCATCTGCAGGAAAGATTTTCTAGGCTTTGAAAGTGTTATCTTTGTGAGTGTTTGGGTGTGGCCTGTGCCTATTCAATATTTGCTAGCTTAATGTATTAGGTGAATTTCTGGACTGACTAGCAGCAGGCAGTTCCTTTGTTTATCTGTTGGAGGCGGTTGTGAGATGAGATGAGAGAAGATGTGGAAAATCTCCAGACTTTGCAACTCAAGGGCTTCCTGTTGTGTTAAGGTGCTGGACCATTTCCTTTAAATATGGCACCCCCATGTAGCCATACCCACTCTGCCCCTAAACTGCTCAGATGGGCTTCTAGAGCCATCTTTGTTTTTCTCTGTTTCTTTACTGGCCCCTGCCACCAAAAGTGTATTTTTCATGCCTTTTGAGCTGTGCCATACCTGGGTCCTCTTGGACACAATCTCTGGTCCTTCTTAGCCTCACTCACAGAAGTCCCCTCCTAGGGTAGTTATCCTCTCCTTCTGGGGATGGAATTTTTGTTGATGATCTGAGGTCTGCACACTCAGTTCTTGTTCCTTCTGGCTTCTCCCATCACTGTGTCTTATGAGGATTCCCAAAGGACTCAGCTGGTCACACCTGTTTTGGTGATTATTTAAATGTAACTGGGGGTTTTGTGGGTTTTCTCGTTTTATTTAAAACAGTGTTTGTGTTTTTTTTTTCTCAACCTCTCCCCTCAGTTCTCCTTGTCTCTCTATATGGCTTCCAAAAGGGGCGAGGCAAAGTCCAAAACAGAATCAAACAATGCAGTAGTTTTAAAAAATCTCCACAGTAATTGTGATGTCCAGAGGAGAAATGATGGTTCTACAAAAGCCAGGGAATGATAATCCCAGCACTTAACATAATGGTTATCCCTGGATACAGGAAGCATGTGGGATGCAGGAAAATGCAACTGGGAAAGAAAGCTTTAATGGTACAGGTAATATTTTATTTCTTTTTTAAAAATAATTTTGTTTATTTATTTATTTTTGTCTGTGCTGGGGCTTCGTTGCTTTGCACGAGATTTAGTTGCATCGAGCAGGGGCTACTCTAGTTGCAGCACACAGGCTTCTCATTGTGGTGGCTTCCCTTTTTGCACAGCACTTGCTCAGAACCAGTGGACTTCGGTAGTTGTATATGTGGGCTCAGTAGTTGCTGCTCCCAGACTCTAGAGCACAGGCTCAGTAGTTGTGGCACATGAGCGTACTTGCCCCTTGGCAAGTGGGATCTTCCTGGACCAGGGATTAAACCCATGTTTACATTGCCAGGTGGATTCTTTACCACTGAACACCAGGGAACCCAATATTTTATTTCTTAAATTGAGTACTAGGTTCAGGAATATTTAGATTATTGTTTGCCATGTATTATTATGTATGATTAAAATATTTCATAATAAGAAAATTTAAAAATCCTTATACACTCAAGGAGAGAATTATATTTTAGTGATTTGAAATATGATTTATATTAATTTGACTTGCTGAAAAATGACTGTAATAGATTGTGTTTAAGGACAACAAAAAAACAGCTCTATTCAGGAAGCTAACAAGCCAAGCTTACTACTTCTCTCATCCCCGGACATATGAAAGGACCTTCAGAAAGCCCACCAGGGTACCTGGATACTGGTATTCTTTTTTTTTTATTTCTTTTTTTAAATTTGAGGCATAGTTAATTTACAATATTATTTTAGTTTCAGGTATATAACGTAATGATTCACAATTTTTTTTAAGGTTATACTTCACTTTCTGTTACTGTAAAATATTGGCTATATTCCCCGTGCTGTACAATATATCCCTGTAGCTTCTATTATATATAATAGTTTGTGTCTCAATCCCGACTCCTATCTTTTCCCTCCTCCTTTCCCTCTTCCCACTGGTAACCACTAGTTTGTTCTCTATATCTGTGAGTCTGTTTCCTTTTTGCTATATTCATTAGTTTTTTGTTTTGTTTTTGTTTTTTATTAGATTCCACATGTAAGTGATGTGGAATACAGTATTTGTCTTTCTCTGTTTGACATTTCAGTAAGTATAATATCCTCCAACTCCAACCATGTTGTTGCAAATGGCAAGTTTTTGTTCTTTGTTATGCCTGAGTAGTATTCCATCATGTATATGCATACGACTTCTTTATCTAGTCATCTTCTGATGGACACTTTGGTTGCTTCCATATTGGTGTCCTTATTTTAAAAGAATACCCACTATGGTGTCTTTAACTGGACTCTAAAACAAATTAAATATCAAACAATAATACTCCCATGCTGTATTAATCTTGTTTGGCCAAAACCAGGAGAGCATGAAGTGGTAATTAGAGGTCTGGTTAATAATGACATGGTCCTTGACACCACGACTCCATATCCCCTTCTGTTTTACAACCATTTCTCAAGAACTTAAAACATACTTCCTAAGAATAGGATCAGAAAGCACATGATTATAGTAATGATAATAATAACAGAAAAAACAACTTTAATTTTCCATATATTGACATGAAAATTTATGTTGCTAATGAAAAAATAGTTGTGTGAACTAATATATATGACATGTTCTAGTCTGTAAATAAAACTTAAAGATATCTATATCTTTTTTCTGTAGACAGAAGGGTAGACAATGTTATCACGGCACAGTGGGGATTGATTGGTGTTAGGATAGAGAAACGGAGCTTCACTTCCAAATTTAATAATTTGAAAAGTTTATACTTTTAAACTTTTAGTGCATGATTTTACTTTATTGTTTTAAACATATTTTTTCAAATAAAAAGTAAAATGCATCTCTTCTTGTTATCGCCAGCCTCCAGAGCACTTGCCATCAGTTCTAGCCTGGGAGTGAGTCCCTGCTCCCTACCTGAGGGGCTGGACAGCCTTTGTGCCCCTCTTTTGCAGGAGTCCAAGGGCTAGACCATTAAGACTAAAGTCCCCAACCTCGTTTCTCCAGGACATACCGGGTGGTAACACAAGTCTCCCAGGCTCAGGTTCAAAGCTAGCCTCCCCCTCCCCTCACTTCAGGTTCTTATTTTTTAAAGTGACAGAAGAGATGTGTTTAAACATCCAATTCAAAACAGAGGCTGTGAAGGTGTCTGTGTTTCTTCTCCCCTGGGAGTCCTGATTTGGGTTATGAGCTGGTTATGTGTCTAGGGGTCCTGCCTTGGGTTGCTAATCTCAGCCCCCTGTGGATTCCAATCTGCGCCTGTTCCCTGTGTGTCACAGGAGGAAAGAGACCCAGATGCTGAGGTTATCCTATGGCCAAGAGGCTTTGCTATCCCCAGGCACTGGGTGTGGCCCATAGGGCTGAGCAGTCCAGATCTGCAGGACAATGGTGTGTGCTGGCCCAAATCAGAACCCAAACAGGGACTGATGATGGCAGGATGTGTGGTTACCGAGTGGGGCTTACTAGTGATTCATAGACATTTCCCATTGTTTCCAAAAAGGTTTCTCTAAAAATTTCAAACTTGCCATTTTATTGGGGAAAAAAAAGGAAATAGTTTTTTTTTTCATTTATACCTGAACTCCAGAGACATCTCCTTGTCAGATGAGGTTCCTATTGCTCCTACAAATAGAGTTCATTATTTTGTCAAAGTGAATTAAAATAGAATGTCACTTAGTGAATGCCACATTTCCAGGTTTGACATAGTATATAAAACATCCTTTTTTTAAAAAAGGAGAGAAATCTGAAAACCTCGGTCAGAAACCCACTTGAAGAAGAAAGACATATAGGCATTAAAAAAATCCCATTTGGGTTTCATAAAATTCCTTTCCAATGTGACAGTATGGTAGAAATCAAGTAGTTTTCAGTTCCAAAAATGCAATTTTGATTAAAAATTTATCAAGCTATTTGGAGGAAAGATACTACATAAACTGAGAATAAGTCTTATGGGTCCCTTGGAAAGAAGCTGGGAAATTTCCACATCGAAGCGGTAAACAGTGTTCACTCCCTACGAACAAATATGCTTTCTTAGTGTTTGGAGTGAAGCTCTCATCACATTCCGGTGGTTTATGCCTGTGGCAGCTGAGGATGACCGGAGACACTAGAAGCCAATTCAGGAAGCCACACTCAGGAGGCACTCAAGGATCCAATGCTTCTCACCTCACAGGGGGATGGCCTGGGGCCTGGAATCCTGTGCTGCAGAGCCTGCATCTGAACACACCTCTCCTCGAGCTACAAAACACAAAGAAACCAGACGGGACTAAAAACTGCGTACATGCAAAGTTGGGGCAAATTCTGGACCAAAAGATAACACAAAGATGAAAAAACCCGACTGCCAAATTAAGATTGCCAGGGGAAATATAAATAACCTCACATATGCAGATGACACTACGTTTATGGCAAAAAAGTAAAGAGGAACTAAAGAGCCTCTTGATGAACGTGAAAGAGGAGGGTGAAAAAGCTGGTTTATTTTGAATTCACCATTCAAAAAACTAAGATCGTGGCATCCAGTTTTATCACTTCATGGTAAATAGATGGGGAAACAGTGGAAACAGTGAGAGACTTTATTTTTGGGGGGCTCCAAAATCACTGCAGATAGTGACTGTAGCCATGAAATTAATAGACACTTGCTCCCTGGAAGAAAAGCTATCACAAAACTAAACAGTGTATTAAAAAGCAGAGACATCACTTTGCTAATAAAGATCTGTATAGTCAAAGCTATGATTTTTCCCAGTAGTCACGAATGGATGTAAGAGTTGGACCATAAAGAAGGCTGAGTGCTGAAGAATGGAT